>NW_028293272.1:0-103468 GCF_964106645.2 Podarcis pityusensis
AATGTACACAAAACAACAAACCTTTCTGTATAATTTTTCTAATACATTCTGAAAACATAATAAATCCTTAATTGTTATGCACCTCCTTTTAGTTCCTCTATCACTCGAATGCTAGCACAGAGTCAAAACTATTATTATATTTTTGAACATATCTTCTATAACCATCCCATTTTTCTGCAAATTTTTGCTTTGAGATTCCTCTGAGTTTACTAGTCAATTGAGCCGTCTCCACCAATTCCTGTAATTTGATTTGCCAATCTGTTATTTTTGGAGCCTCGTGATCTTTCCATCCCTTGGCCACAAGTATACGAGCCGCTGCGGTTGCATACAAGAATAACTCTCTTAGATTTTTTGGGATCTCTTTATCTATAATACTTCATAGAAATGCCTCCGGTTTTTTCGCAAAAGTTATCCCCATCATCTTTTTTAGTTCATCCTATATTTTCCCCCAATTTTTAAAAATCTTTTCACACGTCCACCACATGTGGATCATGTCACCGTTATTTCCTCCACATCTCCAACAAGCATTCGCCAAGTTTTTATACATTCTTGATCATCTGGAAGGAGTGAGGTACCACCTATGAGCCATTTTCATCATGTTCTCTCTTATATTATAGCTGGCTGTAAATTTCAGATTTACCTTCCATCAGTTTTCCCCATCTTTTAGCATAATTGGATGGCCCACATCTTGGGCCCACTTTATCATTGAAGCCTTAACCTCCTCATCCATTACTTCGTAGTCTAAAAGAAGTCTATACATTTTTGCGATTATTTTAGTTTTACTATTCAGTAATTCTCTTTCAAATCTTGAAGGCTCCTTTTCAAAACCTATCTGCTTATCCTGTCTGAACATTTCATTAACCTGGAAGTAATCTAGCCAACTAGAAAAGTGATCTTTTATTTTCTCATAACTTATCAATATTAGTTGACCCTCCTCCTCCCCCCTTAATATTGTGTTATATGTTATCCAGTTCTCTTTGATGTTGTTGCTTTTTTTAACAGCAATTGCTTCTAGTGGAGAGTTCCATCTTGGGGTTTTCTGTTCCAAATATCTTTTGTATTTTCCCCATACCTTATATATAGCATTTCTTATTATATGATTTGAAAAACTCCTATGCATCTTTATTTTCCCATAAATAAGATAGCCATGCCACCCAAAACGGGTGTCATGACCTTCTAGACCTATTTAGTACTTTCAAGTAATTTCAACTAAAATTTAGTACTTTCAAGTAATTTCTAATTTTTAATGTTACAATATTTATTCAAATAGTCTTTAAATTTCTTCCACTCTTCTTGATGTTCCTCTTCTTTCTGGTCACGGATTCTTCCAGTAAGGTCAGCCAACTCCATATATTCCATCATTTTCATCCGCCATTCTTCCACAGTTGGTAGTTCTTGTGTTTTCCATTTCTTGGCTATAAGAATTTGAGCAGCAGTTGTGGCATACAAAAATAACTTTACATCTTTCTTGGGTTGGTCGCTTTCGTGGAAAGGAGAGACTGCTTTTTTTTTGCAGTGGGACTAGTGGACTAGTGGAGAGGCTGGGAAGAAAATTTGTCTGCTCTCTTATTTCCCCCTTGTGACTGAGGCTGACCTTGGGGGGGATTTAAAAAGTATGGATGGGGGAGAGAAAGGAGAGAAGGGAGAAAGACCAGAGAAAGCTAAAACTAAAGTAAGGAAGGACTCTAGATCACCAACTTTTGAAGAGTCAGTGATGCAACTGCTTCAGGAAATTAAAGCAGAAGTAAGAGGAAATCAAAAATCTATACAGGACCTAAAAAATGACTTTGTTGAATTAAAGCAAGATTTGAAAGAGGTTAAGACAGATGTATCTGCACATGAAGCTAGACTGACACAATTGGAAACTGTAAGAGTCCCTGATATGGAAACAATTCAGCAGGAAGCCCAGAATTCAATTGCGTTTCTTCAATTGAAAGCGAGGGAGACCCATTTGAGATTGAGAGGGATACCCCAGAAGGAGCAGGACAATTTGAAGAACTGGCTTATTGATGAATTTGCTGCTCAGTGGAATCTCTCAAAAGAAGAATTAAATTCCTGGATTGATAAGGCTTATAGATTTGGACCGAAAAAGGACTCTAAGATCACACAGGATTGCATGGTGATCTTTAAAACAAAAGAACAAAGAGACATTGTTCTAGGACATCACTATAAAAAAGGCCTAAAGATAGAAGGGAAGGGGATAATCTTGTTTAAAGAGATCCCGAGACACTTCTTGGCCCTGAGAAATAACTGCACAGATTTGGCGACTGCTTTAAGAAGAAAGAACATCTTTTTCAGGTGAGAGTTCCCAGAAGGTCTCTCTTTCAAATTTCAAGGGAGAAAACAAAGAATTAGAACTGTTGGAGAGAAAGAGAGATTTCTGGAGAAAAACGCAAAAGAGCTTGGATTGGAAAGTCCCTCTTCACTGGGGGCAAGGGCAGTAGGCCCCTAAAAAACTAGGATGTCCCTAAAAATTTACTCCTGGAACGTGAATGGTTTGAATTCTCATCGAAAAAGGAACCAAGTTTACCATGTTTTGGTAAGACAGAATCTGGATATAATTTGTTTACAAGAAACACATGTTATTAGACTTCATAGAAAGATTCTACAGAATAAAAAACTTGGACAGGAATTTATCTCATCGGACAAAGTTAAAAAAAGAGGCGTGGTTTTTTATGTTAAAGAAAAATGGAATCCCAAGTTGTTGTTTAAGGACGAGGAGGGGAGATACATTGCTGTTGAAATTACAGCACAAGGCGACAAATTTCTTTTACTGGGAATCTACTGGTAAAGTAGAATTCTTTAAGAATTTGGACTTAAAACTTACGGATTATTTGGATTACAAATTGATTTTAATGGGTGACCTGAATGGGGTAGTCTCAACATTTATGGATAAGTCACAAGAACAAAAACTTCAAAATTCTGGCAGATTACCTAAGATCTTGATATGATGGATAAATATCATCTGTCAGACATACGGAGGCTACGGAATCCTATGGAATGAGACTACACTTTTTTCTCAAATTCAAGCCAAACATTTTCAAGAATCAATTCACTGGGCAACAATTTTTTCCTTTATGAATGTTGTCTAGATTTCTACAACTGATTCTGGAGCAGATCATTAAGCAAACAGTCTGTGAGCACCTAGAAAGGAATGCTGTGATCACCAATAGTCAGCATGGATTTCTGAAAAATAAGTCATGTCAGACTAACCTGATCTCGTTTTTTGACAGAATTACAAGCCTGGTAGATGAAGGGAACGCAGTGGATGTAGCCTACCTTGATTTCAGCAAGGCATTTGACAAGGTGCCTCATGATATTCTTGTAAAGAAGCTGGTAAAATACGGTCTTGACTATGCTACCACTCAGTGGATTTGTAACTGGCTGACTGACCGAACCCAAAGGGTGCTCATCAATGGTTCCTCTTCATCCTGGAGAAGAGTGACTAGTGGGGTGCCACAGGGTTCTGTCTTGGGCCCGGTCTTATTCAACATCTTTATCAACGACTTGGATGATGGACTCAAGGGCATCCTGATCAAATTTGCAGATGACACCAAATTGGGAGGGGTGGCTAACACCCCAGAGGACAGGAGCACACTTCAAAACGACCTTGACAGATTAGAGAACTGGGCCAAAACAAACAAGATGATTTTTAACAGGGAGAAATGTAAAGTATTGCACTTGGCCAAAAAAAATGAGAGGCACAAATACAAGATGGGGGACACCTGGCTTGAGAGCAGTACATGTGAAAAGGATCTAGGAGTCTTGGTTGACCACAAACTTGACATGAGCCAACAGTGTGACGCGGCAGCTAAAAAAGCCAATGCAATTCTGGGCTGCATCAATAGGAGTATAGCATCTAGATCAAGGGAAGTAATAGTGCCACTGTATTCTGCTCTGGTCAGACCTCACCTGGAGTACTGTGTCCAGTTCTGGGCACCACAGTTCAAGAAGGACATTGACAAACTGGAACGTGTCCAGAGGAGGGCAACCAAAATGGTCAAAGGCCTGGAAACGATGCCTTATGAGGAACGGCTAAGGGAGCTGGGCATGTTTAGACTGGAGAAGAGGAGGTTAAGGGGTGATATGATAGCCATGTTCAAATATATAAAAGGATGTCACATAGAGGAGGGAGAAAGGTTGTTTTCTGCTGCTCCAGAGAAGCGGACACGGAGCAATGGATCCAAACTACAAGAAAGAAGATTCCACCTAAACATTAGGAAGAACTTCCTGACAGTAAGAGCTGTTCGACAGTGGAATTTGCTGCCAAGGAGTGTGGTGGAGTCTCCTTCTTTGGAGGTCTTTAAGCAGAGGCTTGACAACCATATGTCAGGAGTGCTCTGATGGTGTTTCCTGCTTGGCAGGGGGTTGGACTCGATGGCCCTTGTGGTCTCTTCCAACTCTATGATTCTATGATTCTATGATTCTATGATTTAGGGATTTTTGCACTGCTGAATCAGGAAATGGCATCCGTTTCTCTCCATCAGGTCAGGTTTTTGTGTTATGTTGATTTGAAAAAAAATCAGATCTTGTGACAAAATCGATTACATTTTTGTGGCATTATCAGCTGATTTTTGTCAACACATATCATCCTAAATATGTTTTTAAGAGGAAAAAAATGTTTTTCCAACAACATATATTGATTACCTGATAGAAACATCAATTACTGTAAACTGAATGGTGGGCATTGATAAAGGTAAGTACACGTAAATTGCATGTTGCGTCACCATTTTTCAAACTTCAAGGTTTGAACTTCCGTTTCTTGGAACTCCTGGAATGCTCAGCGGCAGGGAGGTCTCTCTTCAGAGTCCAACAGTAGTCAGCCATCATGACTGCGTCCCAGCGACCCTGAGACCTGGTCTCCATCTCTTTCATGTCCTGATGGAATCTCTCCCCCTGCTCGTCACTCATTGAACCCAGGTTCTCAGGAAACCGGTCCATATGTGAAAATAGGTAGTGCATCTTGACGCTCATGTTGCAGCCCAGGTTTCTGAAAGCAGTCAGCATGTTGTTGACAAGTTCTGCGTAGTTTCTGGCCTTATTGTTGCCAAGAATGTTCTTCACTACCAGAACAAATGCCTTCCACGCTTCCAGTTCCACTTTGTTCATTGAGTTTCCGAACTCTGGATCTCTGATGAGCTGACAGATCTGAGGACCGTCAAAGATGCCAGCTTTCAACTTCTCCATGGTCAATCCTGGAAAAGTCTGGCACAAGTAAGTGAAGCAGTCACCATCCTTGTCCAGAGCCTTGGTGAACTGCTTGATTAAGCCGAGCTTGATGTGCAGCGGTGGGAAGAGTATTCTGTCTCTGTCCACCAGAGGGTCGTTGATGACGTTCCTTTTTCTGCAAGGCACCAATTCCTCCCGCACAGGCCAGTCCTTCTTCGTGTAATGCTGAGCATGGTCCCTACTATCCCACATGCACAGAAAACATGGGTACTTGGTGAAGCCAGACTGTTGTCCCAACAAAAAGTTCACCATCTTCAGGTCAACACAAATAAACCACTTATGCTGATCATAACCAATTTTCTCCAGCACATACTTCACCGCTTCATAGTTCTCCTTCAGTGTACTCGAGTGAGCCAGGGGTGTAGAGGCAAACTGGTTGTCGTTGTGTAGCAGAACACATTTCAGTGATCGCTTGCTGCTATCAATGAACAGTCTCCAATCTTTGGGTTCGTACTGTGGCACTCCAAGCTTGAGCAGAAGCTGTGCAATATCTGCACAGTACACCAAGTCCTTCTCTTCCGAGAAAAAACGGAGGTACTCTTGATGCCTGTTGCGGAAGAAACTGATGCGAGCACTGTCAGAGAGGAGTTTTTTTCCTTCAATCTGGATGCCAACAGTTCGGCAGAGTCCTTTGACAAGCTGAGGCCGCGAACTAGATCATTCAACTCCTTTTGGGAAAATGGATGTGGAGCATCATCTTCAAGAACCACTTCTTCTTCTTCATGTCCTTCAACACTGGAGGCATCTTCGTCACTAATGTCAGGAAGTTCTCTGAAGATAGGCACTGGAATTTCATCACAATGAGCTACAGGACAACGTGCTGATTGAAGATCAGGATACTTTGTGGGGCGGCTGCCCCATTAACTTAGTTTGGATCCCCCAACTTTATGCTTTGCCACACCAATTTATGGAAGATTTCGAGGTTTTATGACTTCAAACTGATCCCTTTTCGACATAATCGCCCAGAACTATCGGACCTGAATACTTCTTGTCATTAATATTATCATTTCCAATCAAAACAATTATTCGACATGGCATTTTAGCCCCACCAACTTCTTCTAAAATGCTCCACACAAGCGTACATGTGAACAAAAACGTAAAAAAAATGACATGTGTCCATAGCTCAAAAACTTGACCTGATTGAGCAAAACCAATGTGATTTTTGTATTCAGCGCATCAGATTTGTCCTAAATCAACTGAAAAAACGCAGACAACAAATTTGTTGTTGACCAGTGTAATCGTTATTTAGAAGTGCGATAGGCCTATAGTTGTTAATAAGTAGATTGTCCGTTCCCTGTTTTGGAATTAATGCAATAATCCTTTAATAATTCTTTGGTGTTATCCATAATCCTAAATACTTGATACTTGGGCGTAATAAAACTATGTACTTGATTACCAAGGAATTCTGGTGGCCCAAAATTAAAGAGGAAGTAGCAGAGTACGTCAGGGGTTGTGCAGTTTGCCAAAGGGCAAAAGGGGAAAGGGCAGCGCCTGCAGGCTTGCTCCAGCCTTTGCCCACACCTAACAAACCGTGGGAGGTGGTATCTATGGATTTTATCACAGACCTGCCGGTATCTCAGAGGAAAACAGTGATTCTAGTAGTAGTGGCCATGCTGACGAAAATGGCGCATTTCATACCCTGTACCAAGATGCCTTCTGCGCAGGAAACAGCCAAACTGTTTATAGACAATGTATACAGGTTGCATGGGATGGCCTCTAAGCTAATTACGGATAGAGGAAGTCAGTTTACTTCACGATTCTGGAGGAAGTTAATGCAGCTGCTGGAGGTGGAAGTAAACGCCCCCTCAGCTAGACATCCCCAGACGAATGGGCAATCAGAAAGGGTGAATGCTATCTTGCAGCAATACTTGAGGTGTTACGTAAGTCATCAGCAAAATGACTGGGCAGAGAAATTAAGTTTGGCTGAATTTGCATATAATAATGCAGTGCACACCTCTACAGGGGTGTCGCCCTTCATGGCCAACTATGGGAGGCATCCCAGGGCCTTTCCTGGGAGGGAAGAAAGGTTGTTGGTACCTGCAGCAGAAGAGTTTGTAGAAGAAATGGAGTTTCTGCATAGGATGCTGAAGGAGGACTTGGAAAGGTCAAACTTAGAATATAAGCGGACGGTGGATGCTCGGAGGAGAGGGGGAGAAAAGATACAAGTGGGAGATAAGGTTTGGTTGTCCTCCAGAGGGTTACCTTTTAAGGGTAGGTGTAAAAAGCTGGAACCCCGGAGGTTAGGACCATTTGAAGTAATAGAGCAAATTAACCCAGTGTCCTTCCAACTCCGCTTACCAGAGAACATGAAAATACACCCTGTGTTTCATAGATCCTTGCTATCACCATATAATCCTGCGCATAGGTATCAAGTGGAGGCAAGGGAACCTCCTCCATCTCCGACAATGGTGGTAAATGAGGAGGGGGAAGAGGTTGCGGAGATTCTGGATTCCAGGTGGCATAGAAATAGGCTGCAATACTTAGTGGCTTGGGAGGGTTGTCCTGAAACTGAGAACTCTTGGGAAACAGCAGAGAGTATCCAAGCGCCGGAGTTGCAAGAGGAATTTCATGCACAATACCCCCACAAACCCAAACCCCACAATTGGCGACTAAAAGATATATTTGCACAGACTGATGAGGAAGAGGAAGACTTTTTCGGGTTTCATTTTTTTTTTTTAAATTATTTTTATTAAGGTTTCAATAAAAAGTTAAACAGAAAAACATAAAAGTAGAAGTACAAAAATACACAATACATAATCCAAAAAGAAAAGGAAAACACAGAAAACAAAATACAAAAGAAACAAACAAAAAAAAAAAAAACAGAACAATTAAAAACAATATCACTTTTCCATTTCCGTTTTTGAATTTACTTATTTTCTGGACTTCCTCTTACCTCCCTCTTTTGTATTCCAGTCCAAATTGTTTGTCCAGCAATTTCTTTTCCACTTTTTTAATCCCAATCTTTAATCTTAATATAATATATAACACTTAAACTTCTTTAATCCTAATCTTTAATCTTAATGTAATATAACATTAAAATTTTACCTCTTAAGTACCAAATTTCCATTTCCTTAAACATCTTTAATCCTAATCTTTAATCTTAGTCTATCAATAACTTTAACCTGTACAGCTGGAAACCACTTATTTTCGATCCAACATCACTCTAACATTCTTTAATTTTGCAGTGTTTCTGAAGATAATCTTTGAATTTCTTCCAGTCTTCCTCCACCAACTCTTCTCCCTGGTCACGGATTCTGCCAGTCATTTCCGCCAGTTCCATATAGTCCATCAGTTTCATCTGCCATTCCTCCAGCGTGGGAAGTTCTTGTGTCTTCCAATACTTTGCGATGAGCATTCTTGCTGCTATTGTTGCATACATAAAGAAAGTTCTATCCTTTTTTAACACCATTTGGCCGACTATGCCCAGGAGAAAGGCCTCTGGTTTCTTAGGGAAGGTATATTTAAATACCTTTTTTAATTCATTATATATCATTTCCCAGAAAGCCTTAATCTTTGGGCACGTCCACCAAAGGTGAAAAAATGTACCTTCAGTTTCTTTACATTTCCAACATTTGTTATCGGGCAAATGATAGATTTTTGCAAGCTTGACTGGGGTTATGTACCACCTGTATATCATTTTCATAATATTCTCTCTTAAGGCATTACATGCCGTAAATTTCATACCTGTGGTCCACAACTGTTCCCAGTCAGCAAACATAATGTTATGTCCAATGTCCTGTGCCCATTTAATCAGAGCCGATTTTACCGTTTCATCCTGAGTATTCCATTTCAGCAGCAAGTTATACATTCTTGACAAATTCTTAGTTTTGGGTTCTAACAGTTCTGTTTCTAATTTTGATCTTTCCACCTGGAAGCCAATTTTCTTGTCCAATTTAAATGCCTCCATTATCTGAAAATAATGAAGCCAGTCTCGCACTTTGTTTTTTAGTTTTTCAAAACTCTGCAATTTCAATCTATCTCCGTCTTGTTCCAAAATTTCCCAATATTTCGGCCATTTGACCTCCATATTGACCTTTTTCAAGGCTTTCGCTTCCATTGGTGACAGCCACCTTGGGGTTTTGTTTTCTAGCAAGTCCTTATATCTTATCCAAACATTAAATAGCGCTTTCCTGACAATGTGGTTTCTAAATGCTTTATGTGCTTTGACCTTATCATACCATAAATATGCATGCCATCCAAATACATTGTTAAAACCTTCCAAATCCAAAATGTCAGTGTTTTCAAGAAGTAGCCATTCTTTCAACCAGCAAAAAGCTGCTGATTCATAGTAAAGTTTGAGGTCTGGCAGGGCAAATCCGTCTCTTTCCTTTGCATCCGTTAGAATTTTAAATTTTATTCTGGGCTTCTTGCCCTGCCAGACAAATCTAGAAATATCTCTCTGCCACTTCTTGAAACAATCCATTTTATCCAAAATTTGCAATGTTTGGAACAAAAACAGCATCCTTGGCAATACGTTCATTTTTATTGCAGCAATTCGGCCTAGCAATGATAACTTCAGATTTGATAACAAAAAGCAAGAAGCAAGAAGCAAGAAGACTTTTTCGGGTTTCAATCCTCAGAAGAGAGCGAGAGAGGGTCTTAGTGTTGGAAATCAAGCCTTTATCAGGAGAAACTGGCAACTCTCCCAGGCACCCGGCTTGGTCTCCTGTTGACCTCCCTGTCTGCTTTCCCGGCAAGATCCAGGCAGAGGTCGCGATAGGCGATCCTTCTCAGCGTGAGAAGAACACCTCCCCTCTTTCCTGCCCCCCCAGGCAGGGGAAAGAGATAGACAGAAACGTATTTACATTCCTTTATTTCTGTCTTTGCAGCATTACAAAAGCATGACTGCTCTCTTCAAGCTCCAGCAGTCGAGAGGCAAACAAAACCTGTACTTCCTGTACAAGAGCAAAAGGAAGAGCTCATATTACACTCTGAGCTAATTCCGGTGCATTGCCCTGTGAATTGACTGTCCCTCTGTTTCCCACGGAACAGTCCTAACATTCCATCATGTGCTGTTTTCAAGCTAGCAGCTCGCGGCTGCATTGCTTCTATATCGTAACACTTAGAAGGGGGGGTGATATCATGGTATTGCCGGAGAATGAAGGGGAGGAGCAGAAACAGGCAGAGGAAGGGGGGCAGGAAGTGGCGATGGAGGAAAGAAGGGAAAGCCAGGAGGAGGGACAGCTCACAGATGTTGGACCAGAGCCTCAACACCGCACAGGAAGTTCTGGCACAGACAGTGAAACAATGCCTATTCCGTCTGCCAAAGAAAGGAGAGTGTTAAAGAGGAGGGGACAGAGACATCACATGAAAATTCCATGCCTTTTCTGTTGGAGAAGGGGCGGGCATAAGGCACTCCCAGAATCTGAGCCAGAGGATTCAGATGCATGATTGTAACGTGCTGCTTGTACATATGTAAAATAAAGACTATATATGTATCTCTGAGTGAGCAGAGGCATTTCTTGCAAAGAGCATTCACAAGCCATCACAACGTACAGCTGGTGCTGCCAAAGATGCTGCAGGACCAGGCGGACATGCTGGCAATGTTCCTCTGGGGACCTGGAAAATATCAAGATGTCATCCAAATATGCGACCACGAACCGGTCCAGTAAGTCATGCAGGACGTCATTCACGAAGTGCTGGAACGTGGCTGGTGTGTTACACAGTCCAAAAGACATGACCCGGTACTTGAAATGGCCGTACCAGGTCCGGAACGCTGTTTTTCATTCATCCCCCTCCCGGATCCGAACCAGGTTGTACGCTCCACGTAAGTCCAATTTAGTAAAGACCTTCGCACCCTGCAGCCTCTCAAACAATTCTGGAATTAGCGGTCGAGGGTAGTGATTCTTGATGGTCACCTGATTCAGCTTTCAGTAATCAATACAAGGACTTAGATGCTCCCTATTGCCCCTAATTTTCATCTTAGTAATGGAAGTATTAAATAACCAAATTAGGGAAGACAATTGTGTTAAAGGTATCACTTTGGGCAAAAACAAATATAAGATTAAAGCATTCGCGGACGATGTGCTTGGCATAACTGAAAATTGGTGGTTCCAACATGGCGACGGCTTAGCAAGCAGCCTTTGGAGCTCTGCAGATAACAGGACTGTAATTAGCGTCAATTGCTACCCAGGAAAGTTATTTTCCCTTTTCCCCCTTTTCTATCAGCACCTTCTTATTTATGCTATGAGAAACACCTTGGGCAAGTTCTGTGAAGCATCCTGGGCAGGCTGCCAGCTGCTAGCTATTAACCGCCAGCTCCCTTTTATACTTTGTTCCTGGAACTCCTGGCAGTCACCACACAGAGAAACTCTTAAACTGAACAAACTGAGCACTTTCTATTTTTTTCTCTTTTCTTCGGTTAAGGAAACCTCTCCTTGTTTTACTCCCCACCGCAATACTATGCCTGCTAGTAAACGCTACAGGGACCCAGAGGAGGCAATTCTTTCACCGGCTTCCAAACAATCTAAAATGGAGGACTTTTAAAACAAATCTGCTTTTACAGTTCCAACAAAAAAACGGTTTTCTGCCCTTAAAGATGATTGTGAAAATGAGGAGAATACTCAAGGTGAGAGCGCAGAACTGGATCCAACGATGGGGCAAGTTGACCCTGTGCCTCTGAGAGAGGAAAGAATAACGAGTAGGGAGAGTACCAAATTAACTCTAATTGCAAGAACGGTTGAGCATAGCTTCCAACAAATTAGAGGTATTGCCTTTCAAACAACCCAATTATCCAAAGAGGTCCACAGTCTATCAGTTAATAACGAGCAGGCACTAACAGAACACCAAAGTACCAAATTGAAATGGCGACAACAAGAGCAGACCCCTAAGCTCAACATAGAATGCGCAGAGGCTCTTAAAACAACCTCTTCTTATTTAATCTTCCAACCAAAAAAGATCTGCATGACAATTTGCAGAAGGCCAGATGAAACTCCTAACTGGAAAGGTGTCCAGCGTTCTAAACGACATTTATCAGACTTACTTGGTATTGGACTTACAGAGATCAATTTAGTTGGGACTGAACCCTTGAATACCACAAATCAAATCCAAAAAATTATGTTAACTGTTTCCTCTACTAGACTCCCCTCACTGATTCACAAGCTGAAATTCAGATTGTCAAGCAGAGGAGTTTTTCCAACCCGGGTATTTGACAATTCTATTGTAGCACCCTTATGTAAGATGAAAACTGGTGCTTCAGAGGGGCCCACAAAACCAAGGCCTGGATCCCCAATGGAAGTAATGACATCGCAAAAAAACTTGACAGGTGGGGAGGAAACAGACATGCCCGAGTTGAATTCGCAGAATCATGCCCAACATCAAAATAACCAGGTAAGCCAAAAGGCACAGCCGATTCCTCTAGACAATCATCTTCAGGAATCTGAGCACTCTGTAAATCCTTTGGAAGAGGATTTTCTCAGCTCCTTTAGGAATCTCCCTCAGGAAGAGCAACAAACAGTCATCAAGAGGCTTGATCTTATGAGCCAGACATTGAAAGAGATTAAAGAATTGGAGGTAGAGACTGACAATAGTCCCAATGGCCACAACAGAATGATAACTATAGAACCACCGGAGTACTGGACAAAGATGAGATATTTAGATGAGGAGGAGTCAGGAACTGCGCCCAAGGAATTCCTGCTGGTGAGTAATTTGCAAAGAAAAGGCACAGTGAACACAAACGTGAGTACTTTATGTACAACAACTGAAATAATTGAACATCTGGATCATTCCACTAGCATTAGCGATACCCTGTTGCCTCAAAAACTGATAAACTCCGAGAGTACGCTGGCCAGCAATTGACTAAGAGTAAATCACTGTACCTATTATCCCAAGGAGAAAGGCCTCTGGTTTCTTAATAAATGTATATTTCATCATTTTTAAAAATTCATTATAAATCTTTCCCCAGAAGTCTCTCACATTGGGGCATGTCCACCACATGTGATAAAAGGTACCTTCCTTTTCTTTGCATTTCCAACATGTATTGTCACAGCTGTGGTAAATCTTGGCTAATTTAGCCAGGGTTAAGTACCATCTATACATCATTTTCATTATGTTTTCCTTTAACATCGTACACGCAGTAAACTTTACCCCTTTCTTCCATAAACTCTCCCAATACTCCATCATTATATTATGCCCCACATCTCGTGCCCAATCAATCATCACCGATTTAACTTGTTCATCCTTTGTATGCCACTCCAACAACAGGTTGTACATTTTAGACATATTTTTAACATTGGTATCTAACAACTCCGTCTCCAATTTGGTTTTTTCTGTTGCAAATCCATTTCTCTTATCAATCTTGAATAGTTCATTAATTTGATAATATTGAAGCCAATTTACCTTATCTTTGATTTGTTCAAATGGTTTTAATTTGAAATCTTCATGGTCCTCTATCAATAAATCAGAATATCTCAACCATTTGTTTTCCATATTTAACTTTTTTGGGGTCAGTGCTTCCATTGGAGAAATCCATTTGGGTGTTTTTCGAACTAAAAGATCCTTATAGCTACTCCATACATTATATAACGCTTTTCTGATTATATGATTCTTAAAACCACTATGGGCCTTTATCTTATCATATCATAAGTATGCATGCCACCCAAATCGATTATCCAACCCCTCCAAGTCCAGGATATCTTCATTATCTAATTGGATCCAATCTTTGATCCAGCAGAAGGCTGCAGCTTCAAAATATATCTTCAAAGCTGGCAGGAAAAAAACTCCTCTTTCATTTACATCCGTAAGTAGTTTGTATTTAATTCTGGGGTTTTCCCCCTGCCAGATAAATTTCGACAAGGCTTTCTGCCATTCTTTAAAGCATTTAATGTTGTCAATAATTGGTAGGGTTTGAAACAAAAACAACATTTTCGGCAATACATTCGTCTTAATCACAGATATTCGGCCCATAAGTGAAAATTTTAAATTTGACCATATCTCTAAATCTCTTTTAATTTCATTCCATACTTTTACATAGTTATCCTTATATAAATTCAGATTCTTCACCGTTAGGTTCATCCCAAATACTTAACTTTTTTCGTAAAAGTCAGGCCTGTCTTTTCAGTGAGAATTCTAATTTCATCATTATCTAGATTTTTATCCAAAACTTTGGTTTTGCTCTTATTTAGTTTAAATCCTGCCACCTGCCCAAACTCCTGAATCATCTTCAGTGCTTTTATTGCACTGGTTTCTGGTTCCTGTAAAGTTAAAACCAAGTCATCAGCAAAGGCTTTTAATTTATACTGTTTGGATCCTACTACAATGCTCTTAACCTCATCTTCTTTCCTCAACATATTTAGCAGAACCTCCAGAACCGAAATAAATAACAGAGGGGAAAGTGGACACCCTTGCCTGGTTCCTTTCTCAATTCTAATTGCTTCTGATACCACATTATTAAAAATAATTTTAGCTTTTTGCTCAAAATAGATCACCTTAATACTATTTAAAAATTCTTGACCAACCTCCATTGTTTCTAAATTTTTTTCCATAAAAAGCCAAGAAATATTGTCAAAGGCCTTCTCCACATCAATAAACATTAATAATGCTTTACAATTTCTTTTAGCTTCTCATCTTTCTAATATATCAATTATATTTCTAATATTATCTTTCATATGTCTCCTGGGCAGAAATCCTGCTGGTCCTTGTGAATATATTCTGTTAAGACCTTCTTCAATCTATTGGCCAAAATATTTGCAAAAATTTTATAATCCACGTTAAGTAATGAGATTGGTCTATAATTTTTAACATCTGATCTATCTTGCTCTGGTTTCGGTATCAGGGTTATGTATGCATCTTTCCAGGTTTCAGGTGCTTTCTCCCCTCTTAAAATCTTATTACACACATCTGCCAGCGGTTGAATTAACCAATCTTTCAAAATTTTGTAATATTTAGCAGACAAACCATCTGGTCCTGGGGCTTTGCCTAATTGCATCTGATTTATTGCTGTCTCAACTTCCTGTCTTGTAATCATGCCATTGAATAGGAGTCTTTTATCTACGGGAATTTTCTGCAAATCATTTACATTAAGCAATTGCTCAATTTTATCCTTATCTTGTTTGCCTTTTTTATACAGTTGTTTAAAATATTTCTGAAAACATTTCCTTATGTCTGCAGGATTTTCCACAGATTTACCATCAGATACAATATTTATGATAGTATTTTGTTTCTGTCTCTTTTTTAATTGCCAGGCCAACAACTTTCCACACTTATTTGCAGATTCAAACTTTCTCTGTTTCATTATTTTTATTTTCCATTCTATTTCTTGATTTATAATTTGAGAAAATTGAATCTGCAAAGCTTTAATTTCTTTTTGTATCTGTTGGCTCTTTGGTGTTGATCTTAAATTCTTCTCTTTGTCTTTTATTTGAGACAGAATTTTTTCTTTCTTTTTCATTCTGTATCTTTTTCTTTATCGAATTCTGTTGTATGACGAAACCTCTCATTACAGCCTTACTAGCATCCCAAATGACTCTTGTTTCTACCTCTGTATTCATATTTAATTCAAAATAATCTCTTAGAGTCTTAGGACAAATTTGAGTTTTACAAACCCTAGGGACCAAATGTCTAGTGACCCATAAATCACTGGTCAACAACAAATTTGTTGTCTGCGTTTTTTCAGTTGATTTAGCACGAATCTGATGCGCTGAATCCAAAAATCACATTGGTTTTGCTCAATCAGGTCAAGTTTTTGAGCTATGGCCACATGTCGTTTTTTTACGTTTTTGTTCACATGTATGCTTGTGTGGAGCATTTTAGAAGAAGTTGGTGGGGGTAAAATGCCACGTTGAATAATTGTTTTGATTGTAAATGATTATTTTAATGACAAGAAGTATTCAGGTCCGATAGTTCTGGGTGATTATGTCGAAAAGGGATCAGTTTGAAGTCATAAAACCTTGAAATCTTCCATAAATTGGTGCATAAGTTTCATAAGGCGTGCTTACCATGCTTATTTTGGTATTAAACTTGGTGACCAGGATATAGCTTGGGCGCCACACATGGTGTGCAAGGCATGCACCGAGATTCTAGGTGGGTGGACCAATGGCAAGAGGAGTCTGAACTTTGGAATTCCCATGGTTTGGAGGAAGCCAACAAACCATGTCACTGACTGCTACTTCTGCGCTGTTGATGTGACTGGGATCAACAGAAAGAACCAGAGCAGCCTCAAGTATCCTGATCTTCAATCAGCATGTCGTCCTGTAGCTCATTGTGATGAAATTCCAGTGCCTATCTTCGGAGAACTTCCTGACATTAGTGACGAAGATGCCTCCAGTGTTGAAGGACATGAAGAAGAAGAAGTGGTTCTTGAAGATGATGCTCCACATCCATTTTCCCAAAAGGAGTTGAATGATCTAGTTCGCGGCCTCAGCTTGTCAAAGGACTCTGCCGAACTGTTGGCATCCAGATTGAAGGAAAAAAACTCCTCTCTGACAGTGCTCGCATCAGTTTCTTCCGCAACAGGCATCAAGAGTACCTCCGTTTTTTCTCGGAAGAGAAGGACTTGGTGTACTGTGCAGATATTGCACAGCTTCTGCTCAAGCTTGGAGTGCCACAGTACGAACCCAAAGATTGGAGACTGTTCATTGATAGCAGCAAGCGATCACTGAAATGTGTTCTGCTACACAACGACAACCAGTTTGCCTCTATACCCCTGGCTCACTCGAGTACACTGAAGGAGAACTATGAAGCGGTGAAGTATGTGCTGGAGAAAATTGGTTATGATCAGCATAAGTGGTTTATTTGTGTTGACCTGAAGATGGTGAACTTTTTGTTGGGACAACAGTCTGGCTTCACCAAGTACCCATGTTTTCTGTGCATGTGGGATAGTAGGGACCATGCTCAGCATTACACGAAGAAGGACTGGCCTGTGCGGGAGGAATTGGTGCCTTGCAGAAAAAGGAACGTCATCAACGACCCTCTGGTGGACAGAGACAGAATACTCTTCCCACCGCTGCACATCAAGCTCGGCTTAATCAAGCAGTTCACCAAGGCTCTGGACAAGGATGGTGACTGCTTCACTTACTTGTGCCAGACTTTTCCAGGATTGACCATGGAGAAGTTGAAAGCTGGCATCTTTGACGGTCCTCAGATCTGTCAGCTCATCAGAGATCCAGAGTTCGGAAACTCAATGAACAAAGTGGAACTGGAAGCGTGGAAGGCATTTGTTCTGGTAGTGAAGAACATTCTTGGCAACAATAAGGCCAGAAACTACGCAGAACTTGTCAACAACATGCTGACTGCTTTCAGAAACCTGGGCTGCAACATGAGCGTCAAGATGCACTACCTATTTTCACATATGGACCGGTTTCCTGAGAACCTGGGTTCAATGAGTGACGAGCAGGGGGAGAGATTCCATCAGGACATGAAAGAGATGGAGACCAGGTCTCAGGGTCGCTGGGACGCAGTCATGATGGCTGACTACTGTTGGACTCTGAAGAGAGACCTCCCTGCCGCTGAGCACTCCAGGAGTTCCAAGAAACGGAAGTTCAAACCTTGAAGTTTGAAAAATGGTGACGCAACATGCAATTTACGTGTACTTACCTTTATCAATGCCCACCATTCAGTTTACAGTAATTGATGTTTCTATCAGGTAATCAATATATGTTGTTGGAAAAACATTTTTTTCCTCTTAAAAACATATTTAGGATGATATGTGTTGACAAAAATCAGCTGATAATGCCACAAAAATGTAATCGATTTTGTCACAAGATCTGATTTTTTTTCAAATCAACATAACACAAAAACCTGACCTGATGGAGAGAAACGGATGCCATTTCCTGATTCAGCAGTGCAAAAATCCCTAAATCAGTTGTAGAAATCTAGACAACATTCATAAAGGAAAAAATTGTTGCCCAGTGAATTGATTCTTGAAAATGTTTGGCTTGAATTTGAGAAAAAAGTGTAGTCTCATTCCATAGGATTCCGTAGCCTCCGTATGTCTGACAGATGACATTTATCCATCATATCAAGATCTTAGGTAATCTGCCAGAATTTTGAAGTTTTTGTTTTTGTGACTTATCCATAAATGTTGAGACTACCCCATTCAGGTCACCCATTAAAATCAATTTGTAATCCAAATAATCCGTAAGTTTTAAGTCCAAATTCTTAAAGAATTCTACTTTACCAGTAGATTCCCAGTAGATTCCCAGTAAAAGAAATTTGTCGCCTTGTGCTGTAATTTCAACAGCAATGTATCTCCCCTCCTCGTCCTTAAACAACAACTTGGGATTCCATTTTTCTTTAACATAAAAAACCACGCCTCTTTTTTTAACTTTGTCCGATGAGATAAATTCCTGTCCAAGTTTTTTATTCTGTAGAATCTTTCTATGAAGTCTAATAACATGTGTTTCTTGTAAACAAATTATATCCAGATTCTGTCTTACCAAAACATGGTAAACTTGGTTCCTTTTTCGATGAGAATTCAAACCATTCACGTTCCAGGAGTAAATTTTTAGGGACATCCTAGTTTTTTAGGGGCCTACTGCCCTTGCCCCCAGTGAAGAGGGACTTTCCAATCCAAGCTCTTTTGCGTTTTTCTCCAGAAATCTCTCTTTCTCTCCAACAGTTCTAATTCTTTGTTTTCTCCCTTGAAATTTGAAAGAGAGACCTTCTGGGAACTCTCACCTGAAAAAGATGTTCTTTCTTCTTAAAGCAGTCACCAAATCTGTGCAGTTATTTCTCAGGGCCAAGAAGTGTCTCGGGATCTCTTTAAACAAGATTATCCCCTTCCCTTCTATCTTTAGGCCTTTTTTATAGTGATGTCCTAGAACAATGTCTCTTTGTTCTTTTGTTTTAAAGATCACCATGCAATCCTGTGTGATCTTAGAGTCCTTTTTCGGTCCAAATCTATAAGCCTTATCAATCCAGGAATTTAATTCTTCTTTTGAGAGATTCCACTGAGCAGCAAATTCATCAATAAGCCAGTCCTTCAAATTGTCCTGCTCCTTCTGGGGTATCCCTCTCAATCTCAAATGGGTCTCCCTCGCTTTCAATTGAAGAAACGCAATTGAATTCTGGGCTTCCTGCTGAATTGTTTCCATATCAGGGACTCTTACAGTTTCCAATTGTGTCAGTCTAGCTTCATGTGCAGATACATCTGTCTTAACCTCTTTCAAATCTTGCTTTAATTCAACAAAGTCATTTTTTAGGTCCTGTATAGATTTTTGATTTCCTCTTACTTCTGCTTTAATTTCCTGAAGCAGTTGCATCACTGACTCTTCAAAAGTTGGTGACCTAGAGTCCTTCCTTACTTTAGTTTTAGCTTTCTCTGGTCTTTCTCCCTTCTCTCCTTTCTCTCCCCCATCCATACTTTTTAAATCCCCCCCCAAGGTCAGCCTCAGTCACAAGGGGGAGATAAGAGAGCAGACAAATTTTCTTCCCAGCCTCTCCACTAGTCCACTAGTCCCACTGCAAAAAAAAAGCAGTCTCTCCTTTCCGCGAAAGCGACCAACCCAAGAAAGATGTAAAGTTATTTTTGTATGCCACAACTGCTGCTCAAATTCTTATAGCCAAGAAATGGAAAACACAAGAACTACCAACTGTGGAAGAATGGCGGATGAAAATGATGGAATATATGGAGTTGGCTGACCTTACTGGAAGAATCCGTGACCAGAAAGAAGAGGAACATCAAGAAGAGTGGAAGAAATTTAAAGACTATTTGAATAAATATTGTAACATTAAAAATTAGAAATTACTTGAAAGTACTAAATTTTAGTTGAAATTACTTGAAAGTACTAAATAGGCCTAGGATGAAAGTAAGAGTTAGTGAAATAATTGAGATTTAGAACTTTAAAAAAAGTTAAGAATATTTGGAACAGAAAACCCCAAGATGGAACTCTCCATTAGAAGCAATCGCTGTTAAAAAAAAAATAACATCAAAGAGACCTGGATAACGTATAACACAATATTAAGGGGGGAGGAGGAGGGTCAACTAATATTGATAAGTTATGAGAAAATAAAAGATCACTTTTCTAGTTGGCTAGATTACTTCCAGGTTAATGAAATGTTCAGACAGGATAAGCAGATAGGTTTTGAAAAGGAGCCTTCAAGATTTGAAAGAGAATTACTGAATAGTAAAACTAAAATAATCGCAAAAATGTATAGACTTCTTTTAGACTACGAAGTAATGGATGAGGAGGTTAAGGCTTCAATGATAAAGCGGGCCCAAGATGTGGGCCATCCAATTATGCTAAAAGATGGGGAAAACTGATGGAAGGTAAATCTGAAATTTACAGCCAGCTATAATATAAGAGAGAACATGATGAAAATGGCTCATAGGTGGTACCTCACTCCTTCCAGATGATCAAGAATGTATAAAAACTTGGCGAATGCTTGTTGGAGATGTGGAGGAAATAACGGTGACATGATCCACATGTGGTGGACGTGTGAAAAGATTTTTAAAAATTGGGGGAAAATATAGGATGAACTAAAAAAGATGATGGGGATAACTCTTACGAAAAAACCGGAAGCATTTCTATGAAGTATTATAGATAAAGAGATCCCAAAAAATCTAAGAGAGTTATTCTTGTATGCAACTGCAGCGGCTCGTATACTTGTGGCCAAGGGATGGAAAGATCACGAGGCTCCAAAAATAACAGATTGGCAAATCAAACTACAGGAATTGGTGGAGACGGCTCAATTGACTAGTAAACTCAGAGGAAACTCAAAGCAAGTTATAATTAATTATAATTAAATCGTCAGCAAATGCCCTCATTTTGTAACTTCTATTTCCCAGCATAATCCCTTTTATTTCTTTTTCTTCCCTAATTTGTTTACATAAAACTTCCAATGTTAATATGAAAATTAAGGGGGATAGTGGGCAACCTTGTCTGACCCCTTTACTGATTTCACACTCCTGTGATAAATGTCCATTCATTATGATTTTAGTTTTTTGTTTTGATTATATTGCTTCAATCCCTTTTATATACTGTATACCAAAATCCATATGGTGTAATAGACCTTTCATAAATTTCCAGGATACCCTGTTGAAAGCTTTTTCTGCATCTATAGCCATTAAGACTGCCTTCTTTTCTATTCTTAAGTCTAAATACGCTAATAAGTTTATGTTTCTAGTGTTGCTATAAATGTGCCTCCCGGGCAAAAAGCCAGCTTGGTCATTGTGTATCATCATCTGGCAGACTTTTTTTGATCTTTCGGCTAAAATATTCGCATATAATTTATAATCGTTATTTAGAAGTGCGATAGGCCTATAGTTGTTAATAAGTAGATTGTCCGTTCCCTGTTTTGGAATTAATGCAATAAGGCTGTCTTTCCAAGAATCCGGCATGGTTCCGTCTTTTAAGATGTTGTTCATGATACTTCTTAATGGGTCAGACAGTAAGTCCTCAATTTTTTTTATAATATATTGCCGGTAGGCCGTCTGGCCCTGGTGGCTTTCCTATCTTTGCTTCTTTAATTGCTCTTTGAATTTCGTACGATGTAATAGGGGCATTCAACAGTTCTTTTTGTTCTTTAGTAAGTTTCGGAAGACAGTTCTGTTCTAAATGTTCTTTAACTTCTTCTGTTGTTTCATTTCCTTCCTTATAGAGTTCTCTAAAGAATTCGAGAAATCGTTTCTCTATTTCTTTAGGGTTGTTTATTATTTTGCCTTCGCACTTAACTCTATTTATAAGCCTTTCTGCCTCTCTCTTCTTTAATTGCCATGCTAATAACCAGGCTCAGGTTCTGTTTCAGGCTGTGTCTCTGTTTCAGGCTCCGGCACTGTATCAAACAACTGTTGCAGACTCGGGCTGTGGCACTATGGCTGTAGCTGTGGCTCTGGTTCTGTTTGAGGCTCTGGCACTGTATCAAGCACTGTCTCAGGCTCAGGCTCAGGCTTCTGCTCTTTATTAGGCTTTCTCTCAGTCTTTGGCTCTAGCACTTATTTTAGCTCTGTTTCAGGCTTGGCCTGTGTCTCAGCCTTTGTCTCTGTTTCACGCTGTTTCTCTGTTTCAGGCTCCGACGCTGTTTCAAGCCCTGTATCTGCCTCTGCCTCTGTTTCAGGCTCTGGCACTCTATCAAGCACTGTTTCTGTCTCTGGCTCTCTTTCAGGCTGTGGTTCTGAATTAGGGTTTTGTTCTGGCTCTGGCTGTGTCTCTGGACCTGGCTGTGTCTCTGCTTCAGGCTCCTATGCTGTATCAAGCACTGTATCAGGCTCTGCCTCTCCCTCTGCCCCTGGCTACGTTTAAGCGTCAGGCTCAATTTCAGACAGTGTCTCTGTTTCAGGATCCAGCACTCTATCAAGCACTATTTCAGACTCAGTCTGTGGATCTCGGCTGTGGCTGTGGATCTCGGCTGTGGCTCTAGGCTCCGTCTGTGGCTCCGTCTGTGGCTCTGGCTCTCTTTCAGGGTCTGGTTCTGAATGAAGATCTGGTTCTGACTCTGATTCAGGGTCTCATGATGGCTCTTCCTCTGCCTCTGACCCAGCTATGTTTCAGGGTCTGGCTCTCTTTCAGGCTCTGGTTCTGAATTAGGGTTTTGTTCTGGCTCTGGCTGTGTCTCTGGCTGTGTCTCTGGCTCCAGCTCCAGCTCCGGCACTGTATCAAGTACTGTTGCTGACTCAGGCTGTGGCTCTAGGCTGTGTCTGTGTCTGTGTCTGTGTCTGTGTCTGTGTCTGTGTCTGTGTCTGTGTCTGTGTCTGTGTCTGTGTCTGTGGCTGTGGCTGTGGCTGTGGCTGTGGCTGTGGCTGTGGCTGTGGCTGTGGCTGTGGCTCTGGCTCTATCTCTATCTCTATCTCTATCTCTATCTCTATCTCTATCTCTATCTCTATCTCTATCTCTATCTCTATCTCTATCTCTATCTCTATCTCTATCTCTATCTCTATCATCTCTATCTCTATCTCTATCTCTATCTCTATCTCTGTTTCAGGCTCCGGCACTGTATCAAGAACTGTTTCAGACTCAGGCTGTGGCTGTGGCAGTGGCTCTGCCTCTGTTTCAGGCTCAGGCTCTGCTTGAGGCTTTATCTCTGTTTCAGGCTCCGGCACTGTATCAAGTACTGTTGCAGACTCAGGCTGTGGCTCTAGGCTGTGGCTGTGGCTGTTGCTCTGGTTCGGGCTGTGGCTCTTTTTCAGGCTCTGGTTCTGAATGAGGGCTTGGTTCTGGCACTGATTCAGGGTCTCGCTCTGGCTCTGTCTGTGTCTCTGTTTCAGGTTCTGACGCTGTATCAAGAAGTGGCTGTGTGTTGGGTTGAAAATGAATGACAGACGAGCAGGAGGCGTACGGGAGGCGTCTCCGAGCAAGCCTCGGAGAGTCCCTTTTATTGAATATTACTGTGTTTGCCACATGTGTGCTTGTTGCTGATTGGTTAACATAAGTACAAAGCAAGGGTTGCATATAAGACATTAATTATTGCATATAAGACATTACTCATAGACAGGTGTAATGAGTATGGGTTGCTCGTGCGTAAGTTGCCGCCTCTCCTGGCTTTGTTGCCTTGCTAAACCTTTCAGTCTGGGCAGCCCTTCACTTCGTGGCTGCCTCAGTCGCTAGCAGAATCCGTCAGTGGGCGTTTCTTAAATCTTTTCCAACATAAAAGTTGTTTGACACCCAGTCTCCTCCTACTCTCTCTGCGCAGAAGTCTTCTGCGCAGGGTGGGCGTGGGTAGCGGAGGACCCGTGCTCTCCCCGCTGGTGTCCGGTGAAGAGTCCTGGAGCCCTCTCGCCGATTCCCCCATCAGCCCCCCTTTATCCCTGGTGTTGCGCTGATTTGCTTCCCCATCTGCGGAGCTGCCTCTCTCCCTGCTGGGCCCTTCTCCAGCATCATTTGAGAGCCTCCCCTCCGCCTCTAGCTCCGATATCAGTTCCCTGACATCCACCTCCTCCCCCAGAACCCCCTTCACCCCCGGCCCGACCTGTTGATCCAACTTCGTCCCTTTCTTCGGCCGACGATGCGGGGAACCCCCGGAAGGAGCTGTCGCCATCGACGAAACGCCGCATAGATCGCAAGCAGTTCGCGGTCATACACCGTATAGTTTTGCTCCGACTTGATCAGCTTTCGCGAGAAAAAGGCACACGGTCTCCATTCCTGCTTGCTCCTCCCTGGCTGCAAAAGAACCGCCCCAATGGCTCTGTCAGACGCGTCGGTCTCTAGCCTCATGGGTTTCTCCAGATCCACGTGCAGGAGCTGCTCTTCCGATGCGAACGCCTTCTTCAGTTTTTCAAAGGATTGTTGGGCCTCCTCTGTCCAGGCAAACTTCCTTTTGCTACTGAGACAATCTGTGGTGGGTGCTGTCAAGTGGGCGAAGTTCTTGATGAACTTCCTGTAGAAGTTGCTGAACCCCAGGAACCTCTGCACGTCCTTCCGGGTTTTGGGAGCCTTCCACTCCAGCACTGCCTGCACCTTGCTTGGGTCCATCGCTAAGCCTTTGTCTGACAACTTGTACCCCAAAAACTCGACTTCTCTGGCGTGAAACTGACATTTTTCCAGCTTGACCCACAACTGGTGCTTCTGCAGTCTCTTTAGCACTTCCCTGACGTCTCTGACATGTTGCTTCTCATTGTCCGAATAGATTAAGACGTCGTCCAAGAAGGCTACGCAGTTCTTGTACAGCAGGGACCCCAACACATGGTGCATGAAAGCTTGAAAACAGGCGGAGCCCGACTGTAATCCAAATGGCATAACTAAGTACGCAAAGGCCCCCAGGGGGGTGAACATTGTGGTCTTCCATTCGTCCCCCTCCCTCATCCTAATCAAATTGTAGGCTCCCCTGAGGTCCAGCTTGGTAAAAATCTTTCCCTGCCTCACCCGTGTTAAAATGTCGTCAATCCTGGGCATAGGGAAGGTCACGGGTTCTGATACCAAATTTAACGCCCTAAAATCTACGACCAATCTGGGCTGGGTAGTCCCTTTTTTGTCCACGAAGAACACCGGACTGCCCCCCACCGCATTTGATTCCCTTATGAACCCCCTCTTCAGGTTCTTGTCAATAAACTCCCGCAACTCCTTCATCTCCCTGTCCGACATGGCATACAGTTTACACACCGGCAGCTGCGCCCCAGGGAGCAAGTTGATTTGGCAGTCAAAGGGCCTATGTGGGGGTAGTCTATCTGCCTCCTTCTCGCTGAAGACCTCCTGCAGGTCAGCATATTGTGGTGGCACCTCCCATTTCGGCTCCACAGCTATCCCAGCCACCCTGGCCATGGTCATTCTTGGGGTTTATCCCCCTAGACAGTGTTCCAAGCAGTAAGCGGACCCAAAGGTGACCGTTCTCTGATGCCATGCCACCACTGGATCATGTTGTGCTAGCCAGCTCATCCCTAATATTATTGGGGGCCCTGCCAGTGAGGCTACGTGAAAGGCGATGGTCTCCGTGTGCCTGGAAACCCTCATTCTCATTGGTGGGGTCTGGTGCGTCACTTCCCCTCCCAGAAGCTCCCTGCCATCAATGGTGGTTACTTGCAAGGGGAAATCCAGGGGCAGCAGGTGGAGCTGGTGCTCTAGTGCAAAGTCCTTGCTGAAGAAATTGCAGGAACTGCCTGAATCCAACAGCCCTTTCACCTTGACTGGGTGCCCATTTGGGAGTTCTAGCACCACTTCTATGGCTATAGCTGCCCTGGGGGGGTCTGGTCTGGGCACTTCTATTGGTTGCTGGCCTGGCTGCTGTGCCCGCTGAGTGGCAGCCAAGCTTTGGCATTTCCCTGCTCCTTTACCATCTCCTCCTCACCCCCTGCAGCTCCCACCATCCCTTGCCAGGCCTTTCTTTGCGGGCAGAACCTGGCAAAATGTCCTGGCCGCTGGCAGAGAAAACACTTCTTGGTGGTTTTCCCATCCTTTCCCTCCCTCTTGCGACCTTCACTGGAGTTTGAAATCTCCCGCGCGCGCGCCCCATCTATTTCCATGGGCTCCGCCGGCGGGGAAGGCTGCCTTGGTATTTCAGGAATGCGGTAGTCATGGTAACGTTTCTCTCTCCCTTCCTGCTTCTCCTGGGCCCGCGCTTCCTGCCTTACACCAATCGCAAGCACAGCCTTGGTCAGCTGATCCATCGACTGTGGGCGGGGTGCGCGGGAAAGCTCGTCCTTCACCGTTGGGGACAACCCCTCCTCGAACAGCATTTGAATGGGTTCAGAGTCCAAATCCCACCCGATCCGGTGGACTAACATGGCAAAGCGTGACCAGTAGTCTCTAACTGACTGGTTCCCCTGTTTGGAGCCCATCAGTTCCCGCCGAGTCACACTTTGCTGTACATCACTGGAACACATCGCATCCATCACCTGGAAGAATTTCCTCAGGTCTTTCAAGGCGGCATTCTGCGTTGCCATTAGGGGCCTGATCCATTCTCTGGCCCCATCCTGCAGATGTAAGACAATATAGGCAACCCTCTCCCCATCGTCTGCAAAATCATTCTGTTGCAGTTCCAAAGCGTACTCTATTTCCATTCGGAACGCACTGTAGTCCTGGGGTTTCCCTCCAAACTTGTGTACCAGTCCCGGTACCTTCCTTGCTACGGGGGTGGGTCTGACCTGAGCATCCTGAGACCGCCTTTCGTCCAGCCGCGCAGTCAGCAGAGCCACCTGCTGTTCCAAATCTCGGTTCCTCTCCACCAGATTTTGCCGCCCAGCTGCTCCCTCCGTGGCGCCAGCTTCTCCGGTTTTGCTCATGATGCTGCCTGCCTGTCGCTGTGCACAAGCGACGTCAGGGACTGACGGATTGCTGTAATGAGTATGGGTTGCTCGTGCGTAAGTTGCCGCCTCTCCTGGCTTTGTTGCCTTGCTAAACCTTTCAGTCTGGGCAGCCCTTCACTTCGTGGCTGCCTCAGTCGCTAGCAGAATCCGTCAGTGGGCGTTTCTTAAATCTTTTCCAACATAAAAGTTGTTTGACACCCAGTCTCCTCCTACTCTCTCTGCGCAGAAGTCTTCTGCGCAGGGTGGGCGTGGGTAGCGGAGGACCCGTGCTCTCCCCGCTGGTGTCCGGTGAAGAGTCCTGGAGCCCTCTCGCCGATTCCCCCATCAGCCCCCCTTTATCCCTGGTGTTGCGCTGATTTGCTTCCCCATCTGCGGAGCTGCCTCTCTCCCTGCTGGGCCCTTCTCCAGCATCATTTGAGAGCCTCCCCTCCGCCTCTAGCTCCGATGTCAGTTCCCTGACAACAGGTTAAAGGTTGGGAAAAGGAACGCGGAGTTTACACAGGCATGGTTTCGGACTGCCCGTACCAGAGTGGTACAAAAAAGGAATGTACAAGGAGGGGTAAGTACAGATTGATATGGTGTGAACTCAAGGTGAACAGAACGTACCAGGGTGATGAGGGAATGTCTTAGCATCAGCACGGTTTGTGCAGTGTGAGCAAAAGTAAAGCTTAGAAGCAAGACTTCCCATCATGCCACAGTTATGTGCAGAAGCAATGCTTCCCATCATGCCATAGTCATGTGCAAAAGCAATGCTTTCCTTCAGCTGTGGCTGTGGCTTAGTTTCTGGCTGTGTCTCTGGCTGTGTCTCTGTTTCAGGCTCCTTCAATGTATCTAGCTGCAAGCCAATTCCATCTGGCCTAGGGGGCGGGTCCCACAGTAACCTCCTCAGCTTGAGAAGCTCCAGGAAGGCCTTGGGACACTGCGGCTGCTGTGATTGTTTTTTTTTTTTTTTTTTTTTTTTTGCAAGACCGCTCCCTCCTGCAAGCCAATTCCATCGGGCCTAGTGGGCGGGGACCACACATACTTTGAACAGCTATTAATTTGTTGCACCTCAAACGGTGGTTTGTTGTTGTTATTATTATTTTCTTTCTGGGGTGGGACAAATGTTTAGTTGGGGCGGGGATTACTTTAAGTTTTGCATAATTTTTTCTTGCTTTGTTTATACTTTTACTATTTTTTTAGGTTATTGTATAGCTTGTATTTTGCTTTTTAAGGGGAAAGGGTCAGGGCTGCCTGGGAGGGGGCCTGAGCCAACAGAATGGCTGGGCCAGGTTCCCTACGGGGGGATGAATTGGAACACCCAATCTCTGTTATCGCGGGTGGGAGGACCAGTTGCGCTAAGACCAGACCACGTCTTTACCGAGGAGGCAGGCTTAGTCATTTTTTGAGGACCATCCCTGCCTCCGGGTCTGGTCCTAACCTGAAGGATACTGGAATGAGCAAGGGAAACCCACATGACCTGAAAGTGTTGCTGTGCAATGCCAGGTCAATGATGAATAAGACCATTGCCACCCCCCCACCTGATTGTGGACGAAGGACTTGACCTGGCATGTTTGACAGAGACTTGGTTGGATGAAGCAGATGGGCCTGTCCTTGCCGCTGCTCGTCCACCAGGTTTCTCTTATGCACAGCAACCCAGGTCATGTGGGCTGGTGGTTGCAGTGATTTTGAGGAAGTCATTAGTTTGCACCAGGTGTCCTGTTTTCTGAGTGCATGTTCTGGAAGTAGGGCAATAGGGGCAGTACAGGATTCCTTTTGGTGTACCGACCTCCCCGCTGCACCAAGGATTCCCTGCCCGAGCTGCTTCAGGTCGTGGCAGATGTGCTCCTCTGGACACCTAGTATGCTTGTCCGAGGGGATTTCAACATCCCTGCCGACACGAACTTACCAGGGGCCGTTGGGGACTTTGTGGAAAGCATGGCCTCCATGAGGCTGTCCCTAAATAAGTTTGGCCCAACTCATAGCCGTGGACATGCCTTAGACCTGGTGTTCACCTCTATGGATGTTGGTGATCTGACACTAAGTGCAACTGGACTTCTCCGCGACCCTTCCCCTCTGCAGGGAGGTGGGACCGATTTGGATGGTCTTTCCCCGTCACTTAATGGATCCAAATGGCTTCCAGAGAGTGGTAGGGGATGCTTTATCCCATGTTGATGGACTTTCAGCTGATTCCCTGGTGACCCACTGGAATGCGGAGTTAACCAGGGCTTTCGACTGTCTGGCTCTGAAGCGCTGTCTCCGATTGCATGGAGCCCGGACAGCCCTGTGATTTTCCCCGGAGCTGGGGGCGATGAAACAATCGTTGAGACGGCTAGAGCTCCGGTGGCGAAAAACTCATTCTCAGTCAGACCGGACACGGGTTAGAGCTCAACGTCAGGCCTACCAAGTGGCGATGGCGAACAGGAGCTTCTTCACCTCCTCTATTGCATCTGCAGAAAACAGCAGCAGGAGACTCTTTCAGGTGGCTCGCAATCTATCGGAACCACCTTCGTCACCGGGGCCTGGTAGGGACCACAAGATCTCCTGCAATGCTTTTGCAAAGTTTTTTGCAGATAAAGTCGCTCAGATTTGGAAAGAGGTAGACATCAATGTGGGAGCAGGGCCGGGGCGGGAGAGTGCTGGAGTGTGATGGTCTGGGAATCGGATTCGGATGCTGAACCTGAGGGATCCCAGCCTGCACAGGATTCCCCGCCTCCAGAACCAGCTGAGCCGGGGCTGGGGCATGAGCCTGAAGGGTCCTCACCTGTGCTGGATCATCAGGTGCAGACACCAGCTGAGTCTGCTCTGGCTCCTGAGGTGATGGAGGATCCATTGCCTGCAGGTGCTCCACCCTCAGCCCCGTCAGAGGAAGCTGAGGTTGCCTCTGGGTGCGGTAACCCTCCAGCCTCTCCTGAGCTGCAAAGGCTCAGGGCAGAGAGGCGGAGGGAACTAAGTTCCCGCAGGAGGAGTGCTCGCCTCCAGGCCAGGAGAGGCGAGTCACCTGAGGAACGGGGCCGCCCTATGCCTTGGGGGAGATAAAAGCCAGCCTGCCCCAGTCCCAAGTTGCGGGAGCAACATCGTTGGTTGTCAGTTCCAGCCTGATCCCCGACCTGCTTCTCTGCCGGAGCTCCTGACCTCACCCGACGCCCTGCCCTGCACCCAGCTTCAACTTCTACGGACTGCCTTCATATTGCACCATCGACCTCGGACTGGACCCGGACCTCGCCCCTCGGTTAGCCCCCAGGACCAGCACATAGAGTCCTGTCTGGTCACATTGCATGGAATCAATTCCAATCTGTTCCCTCTGAGGATGTGAACAGACTACTTGTACGAATGAAACCAACCACCCGTCTCCTTGATCCTTGCCCATCCGGGCTAATAAAAGCGAGCCGGGAAGGGCTGGGCAATGGGCTTTGCCCTCTGTGAGGGAGACTTCCCAGACCCGCTGAAAGAGGCAGTCATTAAACTGCTTCTTAAAAAAGCATCTTTAGACCTGGCCAATATGGCCAACTCTCGCCCAGTCTCAAATCTTCCATTCTTGGGCAGATGGTTGCTGAACAACTCCAAGCACGCCAGGAGGATGCTGAGTGTTTGGATCCCTTCTAATCAGGATTCAAGCCTCATCATGGGACTGAAACAGCCTTGGTCGCGCTGGTTGATGATCTCCGGCGGGCTAGGGACAAAAGTGAAAGCTGTTTCCTAGTTCTGCTGGATCTCTCAGCGGCCTTTGAGACCATCGACCGTAACATCCTTCTGCACTGTCTAGAGGAGCTGGGAGCTGGGGGCACTCTTATACAATGGTTCCGCTCCTTCTTCCTTGGCCATTTCTAGAACGCGGTTGTGGGGGGGTGAGTGTTCAGACCCCTCGGCACTCACTTGTGGGGTGCCCCAGGGTTTCGTCCTGTCCCTCGTGCTTTTTAATATCTATATGAAGACACTGGGAGAGATCATCAAGGGGTTTGGGCTGGGTGTTCATCAGTGTGTGACTGATACCCAGCTCTACCTCTCTTTCAAATCGGAAGCAGTGAAGGCGGTGAAGGTCCTGTGCGAATGCCTGGAGGCAGTTGGAGGATGGATGGTGGCCAACAGATTGCGGTTGAATCCTGACAAGACAGAAGTATTCTTTTTGGGGAACAGGGGGCGGGCAGGTGTGGGGGACTCCCTGGTCCTGAATGGAGCAACTGTGCCCCTGAAGGACCAGGTGTGCAGCCTGGGAGTCACTTTGGACTCACAGCTGACCATGGAGGTGCAGGTGAATTCTGTGTCCAGGGCAGCTGTCTACCAGCTCCATCTGGTATGCAGGCTGAGACCCTACCTGCCCACAGACTGTCTTGCCAGAGTGGTGCATGCACTAGTTTTATCCCACTTGGACTACTGCAACATGATCTGGGCTCTGGGCTCTGGGCTCTGGGCTCTGGGCTCTGGGCTCTGGGCTCTGGGCTCTGGGCTCTGGGCTCTGGGCTCCGGCTCTGGCTCTCTATCAAGGACTGTTTCAGACTCAGGCTGTGGCTGTTGCTCTGGTTCTGGCTCTGGCTCTTTCTCAGGCTCTGGTTCTGAACGAGGGCTTGGTTCTGACACTGATTCAGGGTCTCGCTCTGGCTCTGGCTCTGGCACTCTACCAAGGACTGTTTCAGACTTAGGCTGTGGCTCTGGCTCTGGCTCTGTTTCCATTCTTACAATGGAATGTACACAAAACAATAATCCTTTCTATATAAATTTTCCAATACATTCTGAAAACATAATAAATCCTTAATTGTTGTCCACCTCCTTTTAGTTCCTTTATCACTCGAATGCTAGCACGGAGTCAAAACTATTATTGTATTTTTGAACATATCTTGTCAAGGCTGCCTGGGAGGGGGCCTCAGCCAACAGAATCGCTGGGGCAGGTTCCCTACGGGGGGATGTATTGGAACACCCAATCTCTGTTATCGCGGGTGAGAGGAGCAGTTGTGCTAAGACCAGACCACGTCTTTACCGAAGATCTGGTTCTGACTCTGATTCTGATTCTCTGATTCTGGCTCTCTATCAAGGGCTGTTTCAGACTCAGACTCAGGCTGTGGCTGTTGCTCTGGTTCTGGCTCTGGCTCTTTCTCAGGCTCTGGTTCTGAACGAGGGCTTGGTTCTGACACTGATTCAGGGTCTCGCTCTGGCTCTGGCTCTGGCACTCTATCAAGGCCTGTTTCAGACTTAGGCTGTGGCTCTGGCTCTGGCTCTGTTTCCATTCTTACAATGGGATGTACACAAAACAATCATCCTTTCTATATAAATTTTCCAATACATTCTGAAAACATAATAAATCCTTAATTGTTGCCCACCTCCTCTTAGTTCCTTTATCACTCGAATGCTAGCACGGAGTCAAAACTATTATTGTATTTTTGAACATATCTTGTCAAGGCTGCCTGGGAGGGGGCCTCAGCCAACAGAATCGCTGGGGCAGGTTCCCTACGGGGGGATGTATTGGAACACCCAATCTCTGTTATCGCGGGTGAGAGGAGCAGTTGTGCTAAGACCAGACCACGTCTTTACCGAAGATCTGGTTCTGACTCTGATTCTGATTCTCTGATTCTGGCTCTCTATCAAGGGCTGTTTCAGACTCAGACTCAGGCTGTGGCTGTTGCTCTGGTTCTGGCTCTGGCTCTTTCTCAGGCTCTGGTTCTGAACGAGGGCTTGGTTCTGACACTGATTCAGGGTCTCGCTCTGGCTCTGGCTCTGGCACTCTATCAAGGCCTGTTTCAGACTTAGGCTGTGGCTCTGGCTCTGGCTCTGTTTCCATTCTTACAATGGGATGTACACAAAACAATCATCCTTTCTATATAAATTTTCCAATACATTCTGAAAACATAATAAATCCTTAATTGTTGCCCACCTCCTCTTAGTTCCTTTATCACTCGAATGCTAGCACGGAGTCAAAACTATTATTGTATTTTTGAACATATCTTGTATAACCATCCCATTTTTCTGCAAATTTTTGCTTTGAGATTCCTCTGAGTTTGCTAGTCAATTGAGCCGTCTCCACCAGTTCCTGTAATTTGATTTGCCAATCTGTTATTTTTGGAGCCTCGTGATCTTTCCATCCCTTGGCCACAAGTATACGAGCTGCTGCAGTTGCATACAAGAATACCTCTCTTAGATTTTTGGGGATCTCTTTATCTAAAATACTTCATAGAAATGCCTCTGTTTTTTTCCTAAAAGTTATCCCCATCATCTTTTTTAATTCATCGTATATTCCCCCCCCCAAAAAAAATCTTAATCTTTTCACATGTCCACCACATGTGGCTCATGTCACCATTATTTCCTCCACATCTCCAACAAGCATTTGCCAAATTTTTATACATTCTTGATCATCTGGAAGGAGTGAGGTACCACCTATGTGTTAAGATATTTCCGTTCCACCTTAAAAGGGAGCAGGCTGTGAGTCACAGAGTTTGCGTATTTCCTGTTCACAGGATGTTTATGTTTTCTGTTGCTTTCGTTTTCTCTCCCTGTGTCGTAGACACTAAAGCAGGCAGTCATGTTTTTCTGTGTTCTGATCAATGCTGAATAAACTTGTAAATAATGCTCTCCTGAGTGCAACTTTTGGCTGTGCATTAACTGCTGATAGAGTGTGCATGAGCTCTGGAATGTGGCAAGAAATCTTCTAGAAACTCATGTCGCTAATTGCTGATACTGCGTGCCTACGGGAGATCGATGGATCGTCTGGCAGACGGCTTGGGGCCATGATGGTCTTTGTCTCCCTGGCAGTATCCCAACAACAGGTTTCGGGCCCAGATTCACGGCACTTACAGGAGAGTAAAACTGCGACAGACTGCATTGAGGTATGTGGGAAAAGCGAAAGTGAGGCTTTTCTGTTTGCTGCGGCAAGGGCTTTTGATGTCCGGCAGGCCTAATTGGTCTGGGAGTCGAGCCCAGCAGGCCTCAAGATTTATGAGCTGCCGAGATAAGACGTCTCTGAAGTGAATAAGACTCACGGCTCAAATAAAAAGCTGGAATGGAGTTCATCCAAGCTTCTGAAGCTGCTGAGTGCCCAAAGTTAAATCGGCACAACTATCAGACCTGGGCAAAATGGTGTGAGAGTTTGCTGCGTCAGTTTGGAGTGTGGCATACTGTGTGTGAGGCCCCTCCAGTTCCTCTGACAGATAGATGGAAAGCCCAGAATTCGAGGGCCATTGACCTAATAGTCTTGTCCGTCTCTCTGGAGGAAATTAAAACGCTTGCTGGCAACACCACTGTACGTAAGATGTGGAATGCTTTGAAAGTAGCCCATCTGCCAGTCATCCCAGCCCAGAGTTTGACTGCATCGGAGGTCCTGGCTGTTTCCCAGAATGCAAGTGAATGCAGGGATGCCGAGGGCACCGGTTGCAAGCTGCAGGGGGAGCTGACTGTCACGTCATCCCAGGCAGCATTCCAGCCTCCAGGGGGAGGCAAGGAGTCGGCAGCTGAGAGCTCTGTTTCTCATGGGAGCCAAGGTCATCGCCTTTGCAGAGGCCGGAAGGGCAAAGGTAAACAGAGGCAGACGCCTGCAGATGGCCAGAAGCAGAGGGAGGGTGAAGAGCCCACGCCAGAGGAAAACAAGGCTTTGTTTGCTGGCACAGCTTCACCAAAGGCTAAAGGCAAGTCTGATGGCCAGGAGCAGGGGGGCAAGCTGCAAAAGCCCACACCGGTGGAAAACAAGGTTTTGCTTGCTGCAAAGACTGCTCCAAAGGCCAAAGCCAGATTTGTTGTAGATTCTGGTGCATCAAGGCACATTGCCAACAATCGGCACCTGTTTATCTCCTTCACGCCTCAAGAAGGTGAGATCCACCTGGCTGACGGAAAGACGTTGCGAATCGCAGGAGAAGGGACTGTGAAACTGGCAAGTCTGCACACTACCATCAAAGATGTACTATATGTTCCAGGTGCTGCAGACAATTTGCTCAGTGTCTACAGCTTACTGGGCGTGGCTTTGAGATTTCCTTCAAGAGGAGCGTTTGTGTCGTCATCAGAAAAGGCAAAGAGGACATTTTGCATGCAAAGTTTATGGATGGCTTGTTCTGTATAACTTATGATGACAATGGTGCTGTTGTGTCTAATGTTGATTCTTGTTGTGTTGCACAAACTAACAAAGTTCTTCATGCAGGATGCATTCACGATGCACACAGAAGGTTTTGTCACCTCTCTTGGAAGGCACTGGCCAAGATGCCAGAGATGGTTGAGGGTTTGAACATCAAACCCTGTAAGTTTCACATGAAATGTGTATCTTGTGCAGAGAACAAGGTGAAGGTTGCTCCAAAAGGCAAGGAGTCTAGCAGGCAGGCTTCCAAACCCTACCAGCTAGTGCACGCAGACCTGGTTGGTCCACTTGCGCCCTCTTTGGGTGGAGCAAGGTACTTCATGGTTCTAATTGATTCTTTTTCCAGGTACATTCATGTGTTTATGCTCGAGCAGAAATCACAAGCATTTCCTAAGTTCAAGGCATTCTGTGCTTGGTTGGAGAATGTTCACGGTAAACGCATTGGTTGTTTGTTTACTGATCGAGGCGGGGAGTTCACTTCTCAGCAGTTTGAAGCTTTCCTGACTGAGAAGGAAATCCAGCATGACTTGTCAACGCCTAGATCACCATGGATGAATGGGCTTGCGGAGTGAGCAAATCAAACGTTGCTGCAAGGAATGAAAACATTGTTGCATGATGCCAATCTCCCTGATAAGTTTTGGGGGGAGGCTCTGTCGAATTTTGTTTACACTTTTAATCGCAGATTGTCATCACCTATTGGTTGTACCCCCTATGAGAAGATGTTTGGTAAGAAACCCAACATCAAGCACATGAGAATCTTTGGTTCTGACATGTGGGTACACACCCCACAAAGCAACAAGCTTGGGAAGCGTGGGGCACATGGTTTGTTCATGGGGTACAAAAAAGGTGCATACAGGGTATGGATGACCAACTCTAAGTCCATTAAGTTCACAAAGAGTGTTGAGTACAATCCTAAGTGGGGGGGAAATGTGGGAATTTTCCAGAGTTACCCAGAGGAGGATGAAGGTGATGTCAAAGAAGCAGCTAAAGCTGAGGAAGCTGCTGAGGATGATGATGATGATGATGATGATCAGAGTTCGGATTCCAGCTCAGTGGGCGGCGCTGCTGCTGATGTCGGTGACAGTGATGACACAGCAGACTACAAGAGCGCAAAGGCCTCAGTCAGACCATCTGATGCGTCTGACAATGATCTGGAAGAACCACTGTTCACCATTGGGCATTTTTCTCCTAAGAAGGAGGAGATGAGTCCAGAAGACTTGCGTCTAGTACGCAGATCTGAAAGAGCCACGAAGGGCAGACCTCCAAAGAGATTTGCTGATGAGTTTGCTAAGACAGCAACTGCTGTTCTTAGTAGCTCAGAGAAGGTGTGGGAACCTTCAAGCTTCAAAGAGGTTCAGGAGTTAACCTCTAAAGATGCTGAGCCTTGGCTTAATGCCATGAAGGCTGAAGTTGATTCCTTGAATAGGAACCAAACTTGGGAACTGGTACCGGTAGTCCCAGGAATGAGACTGGTTGGCAGCAAATGGGTCTTCAAGGCCAAGACAGACCAGAATGGCAAGGTTGTCAGACACAAAGCCAGATTGGTTGCCAGAGGTTTTTCACAGGTACCAGGACAGGATTACCACGAGACCTACTCACCCACCGTCAAATATGAGAGCATTCGGCTGATGCTCAAGATTGCTGCGGAGGAGAAACTGCATGTTTCCCATCATGACATTAATACAGCTTTTTTGTATGGGATTTTGGGGGAGGAGCTGTTTATGCTTCCAACTGACAGGATGCAGATACAGAAGGGAATGGTCTGTAAACTGCGGAAATCCTTATATGGTCTCAAGCAGAGTGCCAGGTGTTGGAACACAAAGCTCACTGAGACATTGCTTTCTCTAGGTTTTCACCAGGGCAAAGCTGATCCGTGTGTGTTTGTCAAGGAGGAGGGGCAAAACAAACTGTATTGTTTATGTTTTGTTGATGATCTTCTGATGTTTTGGAAGAATCAGGCTTTGTACCAAAGCACCCTAGCTCAGCTGAAGGAGCACTTTGACATGAAGGATCTTGGTGAGGTGTCCAACTATCTTTCTCTGCAGGTGGAGAGGGACCAAACAGGTAATTTTCTGGTACACCAAACACAGAAAATTGCTGATGTATTAACCAGGTTGAATTTGGTTGATGCAAACCCAGCAGACACACCGATGGTGACAGGTTACCAGGTAGATAGTACTGCTGAAGCGTTTTCTGACACAACGCTGTACAGATGCATTCTAGGCAAGTTGAATTTCATTGCTAGATGCTCAAGACCTGACATAGCTGTAAGCTGTAACCTGCTTAGCAGACATGCCAACAATCCTACTGTTCAGGATTGGAAAGCTCTGAAGCGCATAGCCCGCTATTTGAAAGGCACTATGCACTACAGGCTGAGGTTCACCAGTCAGAAGACTGGAGGTCTTGAAATCTTTGCAGATGCTAGTTTTGGAAGTGACACCACGGATGGTACAAGCACTTCTGGAGTATGCTACATGTACAACCACTGTCTGTTTGACTGGCTGTGCAAAAAGCAGACGACAGTGAGCCTAAGTTCCTGTGAAGCAGAACTCAATGCTCTGTCATTTTCACTCATGGATTGTGAATGGTTGATGCAACTGTTTAAGGACATCAGAGTTTCTGTGAAATGTCCTGTACAAGTGTATCAAGACAATAGATCCTGTTTGGCTTTGCTGAACTCAGAGAGTTGCAAGCAAAGAACCAAGTACTTGCAGATTAAGCTACATCGTGCAAGAGAGTGTATTCAGAAAGGACTCATTCAGGTGTCCTACATGCCAGGAAATGAAATTCCTGCTGATCTGTTGTCTAAGGTTGTTAACAGAGAACAACTTAAGGTTTACGTACAAAGGTTGCAATTGGGTTGAACCACAGGTACTACAGGTTACACGGAAAGGGGGAGGATGTTAGGATATTTCCGTTCCACCTTAAAAGGGAGCAGGCTGTGAGTCACAGTGTTTGCGTATTTCCTGTTCACAGGATGTTTATGTTTTCTGTTGCTTTCGTTTTCTCTCCCTGTGTCGTAGACACTAAAGCAGGCAGTCATGTTTTTCTGTGTTCTGATCAACGCTGAATAAACTTGTAAATAATGCTCTCCTGAGTGCAACTTTTGGCTGTGCATTAACTGCTGATAGAGAGTGCATGAGCTCTGGAATGTGGCAAGAAATCTTCTAGAAACTCATGTCGCTAATTGCTGATACTGCGTGCCTACGGGAGATCGATGGATCGTCCGGCAGACGGCTTGGGGCCATGATGGACTTTGTCTCCCTGGCAGTATCCCAACACTATGAGGCATTTTCATCATGTTCTCTCTTATATTATAGCTGGCTGTAAATTTCAGATTTACTTTCTGTCAGGGCTGCCTCAAGTCTCAGCTCACAAAAGACCAACGCCTTTCTTTTCTTATATACAAAAGTGTTTATTGCAGTTCATTGTTTGCTTCAGATCCGAGGCGCGCAGCCCTACGTCTGCTAGGCTTAGACCGCTGAAGTCCCTTCTGAATCTGTCCCTGCCCTGCACCAGTTTAAGAGGCTTGCGCTGCTCCACCTCTTTCTCTCTTTCCTTTTCCGCAGGGTCTTTCTGCCCGCTGGGGTTTCGCCCCTCCTGGATTCCTCCGACGCGGAATCAGACTGCTCTTGCCCCCTCCTGCGGGCTTTGGGACCTGGCCCCTCCTCCGGGCTCCCTGTACTTCCGCGCGCCTCTACATTTGAACTTGGCGCGCGCGCCCAACCTCTAACTTTCCTTTTGACAGCTACGCTACTCCCTTCACTACTCCCCTCCCCTTCCAGGAGGGTGGCTTGCTCCGACCTCCCTCCTTTCTCTACTGCCGGAGCCGCCTCCCCTGATACACTGGAACCTCCACCCCCTTCGCTGCACTCTGGCGGGGAGGCTGGTCCTGACGCCCAGCTGCCACTTTGGGATCCCCCGCTGGCCCCCTGCTCCTGACACGTCCCCCCTGGGGCTCCCCTGGCCTTGACCACCGGCGCCCCCTTCTGGGAATCCTCTGATTCGCTGGAAAGACTCATGGAATCTCTAGAGTCATTGTCATCCTCTTCCTCGCTGTCCTGGGATTCATCCCCATCGCTCTCCATCTCCTGCCTACCCTGTGCCTCTGTCCCTGAACCCCTGACACCTTCCATCAGTTTTCCCCATCTTTTAGCATAATTGGACGGCCCACATCTTGGGCCCACTTTATCATTGAAGCCTTAACCTCCTCATCCATTACTTTGTAGTCTAAAAGAAGTCTATACATTTTTGCGATTATTTTGGTTTTAGTATTCAGTAGTTCTCTTTCAAATCTTGAAGGCTCCTTTTCAAAACCTATCTGCTTATCCTGTCTGAACATTTCATTAACCTGGAAGTAAGCTAGCCAACTACAAAAGTGATCTTTTATTTTCTCATAACTTATCAATATTAGTTGACCCTCCTCCTCCCCCCTTAATATTGTGTTATATGTTATCCAGTTCTCTTTGATGTTGTTGCTTTTTTTAACAGCGATTGCTTCTAGTGGAGAGTTCCATCTTGGGGTTTTCTGTTCCAAATATCTTTTGTATTTTCCCCATACCTTATATATAGCATTTCTTATTATATGATTTGAAAAACTCCTATGCATCTTTATTTTCCCATAAATAAGATAGCCATGCCACCCAAAACGGGTGTCATGACCTTCTAGATCTAAAATATCCCAATTTTTTAATAAATACCCATCTTTCAACCAGAGAAGACATGAGGCTTCGTAATATAGCTTCAAATCCGGTAACCCGTAGCCACCTCTTTCTACAGTATCTATTAATATCTTATGCTTTACTCTTGGTCTTTTACCCTTCCACAAAAATTTAGAAATTTCTTTTTGCCACTTGTTGATACTGCTGGTCTTTCCTGTAATTGGAATCGTTTGGAATAGAAAGAGTAGCTTCGGTAAAACTATCATTTTAATTACCGAAATACGGCCCAGGAATGATAAATTTAACCTTGTCCATGTCTCCAACTGTCTTTTGATATCGTTCCAACAATTGGTATAATTATCTTCATATAAGTTAATATTCTTTGGTGTTATCCATAATCCTAAATACTTGATTTTGGGGTAGATTTTAATGTGTACTATTTGTTCTAATTCTGCTTTTTCATCTGGCGACATATTTTTAACTAATAGTTTTGTCTTGTTTAAATTCATTTTGAACCCCGCAACTTTATTTCCAACGCCTTTCTTAAACTCTGTTTTGGTTGCTCCGTAGTTATAATTAAATCGTCAGCAAATGCCCTCATTTTGTAACTTCTATTTCCCAGCATAATCCCTTTTATTTCTTTTTCTTCCCTAATTTGTTTACATAAAACTTCCAATGTTAATATGAAAATTAAGGGGGATAGTGGGCAAGCTTGTCTGACCCCTTAACTGATTTCACACTTCTGTGATAAATTTCCATTGATTATGATTTTAGTTTTTTGTTTTGATTATATTGCTTCAATCCCTTTTATATACTGTATACCAAAATCCATATGGTGTAATAGACCTTTCATAAATTTCCAGGATACCCTGTTGAAAGCTTTTTCTGCATTTATAGCCATTAAGACTGCCTTCTTTTCTATTCTTAAGTCTAAATACGCTAATAAGTTTATAATGTTTCTAGTGTTGCTATAAATGTGCCTCCCGGGCAAAAAGCCAGCTTGGTCATTGTGTATCATCATCTGGCAGACTTTTTTTGATCTTTCGGCTAAAATATTCGCATATAATTTATAATCGTTATTTAGAAGTGCGATAGGCCTATAGTTGTTAATAAGTAGATTGTCCGTTCCCTGTTTTGGAATTAATGCAATAAGGCTGTCTTTCCAAGAATCCGGCATGGTTCCGTCTTTTAAGATGTTGTTCATGATACTTCTTAATGGGTCAGACAGTAAGTCCTCAATTTTTTTATAATATATTGCCGGTAGGCCGTCTGGCCCTGGTGGCTTTCCAATCTTTGCTTCCTTAATTGCTCTTTGAATTTCGTACGATGTAATAGGGGCATTCAACAGTTCTTTTTGTTCTTTAGTAAGTTTCGGAAGACAGTTCTGTTCTAAATGTTCTTTAACTTCTTCTGTTGTTTCATTTCCTTCCTTATAGAGTTCTCTAAAGAATTCGAGAAATCGTTTCTCTATTTCTTTAAGGCTGTTTATTATTTTGCCTTCGCGCTTAACTCTATTTATAAGCCTTTCTGCCTCTCTCTTCTTTAATTGCCATGCTAATAACCAGGCTCAGGTTCTGTTTCAGGCTGTGTCTCTGTTTCAGGCTCCGGCGCTGTATCAAACACTGTTGCAGACTCGGGCTGTGGCACTATGGCTGTAGCTGTAGCTGTGGCTCTGGTTCTGTTTCAGGCTCTGGCACTGTATCAAGCACTGTTTCAGGCTCAGGCTCAGGCTTCTGCTCTTTATTAGGCTTTGTCTCAGTCTTTGGCTCTAGTACTTATTCTAGCTCTGTTTCAGGCTTAGCCTGTGTCTCAGCCTTTGTCTCTGTTTCACACTGTTTTTCTGATTCAGGCTCCGACGCTGTTTCAAGCCCTGTATCTGCCTCTGCCTCTGTTTTAGGCTCTGGCACTCTATCAAGCACTGTTTCTGGCTCTGGATCTCTTTCAGGCTGTGGTTCTGAATTAGGGTTTTGTTCTGGCTCTGGCTGTGTCTCTGGATCTGGCTGTGTCTCTGCTTCAGGCTCCTATGCTGTATCAAGCACTGTATCAGGCTCTGCCTCTCCCTCTGCCCCTGGCTACGTTTAAGCGTCAGGCTCAGTTTCAGACAGTGTCTCTGTTTCAGGATCCAGCACTCTATCAAGCACTATTTCAGACTCAGGCTGTGGATCTCGGCTGTGGCTGTGGATCTCGGCTGTGGCTCTAGGCTCCGTCTGTGGCTCCGTCTGTGGCTCTGGCTCTCTTTCAGGGTCTGGTTCTGAATGAAGATCTGGTTCTGACTCTGATTCAGGGTCTCATGATGGCTCTTCCTCTGCCTCTGACCCAGCTATGTTTCAGGGTCTGGCTCTCTTTCAGGCTCTGGTTCTGAATTAGGGTTTTGTTCTGGCTCTGGCTGTGTCTCTGGCTGTGTCTCTGGCTCCAGCTCCAGCTCCGGCACTGTATCAAGTACTGTTGCTGACTCAGGCTGTGGCTCTAGGCTGTGGCTGCAGCTATGTTTTGCGCTCCGGCCTTGAATCAAGCCCTATTTCTGGCTCTGGCTCTGGCTCTGGCTCTGGCTCTGGCTCTGGCTCTGGCTCTGGCTCTGGCTCTGGCTCTGGCTCTGGCTCTGGCTCTGGCTCTGGCTCTGGCTCTGGCTTTCTTTCAGCTCTGGCTCTGATTCATGGTCTCACTCTGACTCTGATTCAGGGTCTCGCTCTGGCTCTGGCACTCTATCAAGAACTGTTTCAGAATCAGACTGTGGCTGTGGCTGTGGCTCTGCCTCTGTTTCAGGCTCAGTTTGAGGCTGTGTCTCTGTTTCAGGCTCCGGCACTGTATCAAGTACTGTTGCAGACTCAGGCTGTGGCTGTGGCTGGCCCAGCTATGTTTCCGGCCCTTTATCAAGCCCTGTTTCTGGCTCTGGCTTTCTTTCAGCTCTGGCTCTGAATGAGGCTCTGGCTCTGGCTCTGATTCATGGTCTCACTGTGACTCTGATTCAGGGTCTCGCTCTGGCTCTGGCTCTGGCACTCTATCAAGGACTGTTTCAGACTCAGGCTGTGGCAGTGGCTCTGCCTCTGTTTCAGGCTCAGGCTCTGCTTGAGGCTGTATCTCTGTTTCAGGCTCCGGCACTGTATCAAGTACTGTTGCAGACTCAGGCTGTGGCTCTAGGCTGTGGCTGTGGCTGTGGCTGTGGCTGTGGCTGTGGCTGTGGCTGTGGCTGTGGCTGTGGCTGTGGCTGTTGCTCTGGTTCTGGCTGTGGCTCTTTTTCAGGCTCTGGTTCTGAATGAGGGCTTGGTTCTGGCACTGATTCAGGGTCTCGCTGTGGCTCTGGCTGTGTCTCTGTTTCAGGTTCTGACGCTGTATCAAGAAGTGGCTGTGGCTGTGGCTTAGTTTCTGGCTTAGTTTCTGGCTTAGTTTCTGGCTGTTTCTCTGTTTCAGGCTCCTTCAATGTATCTAGCTGCAAGCCAATTCCATCTGGCCTAGGAGGCGGGTTCCACAGTAACCTCCTCAGCTTGAGAAGCTCCAGGAAGGCCTTGGGACACTGCGGCTGCTGTGATTGTTTGTTTTTTTTTGTTTTGTTTTTGCAAGACCGCTCCCTCCTGCAAGCCAGTTCCATCGGGCCTAGTGGGCGGGGACCACACATACTTTGAACAGCTATCTGCAGCAAGTGGCGAAAATGTTTTTAAATGTTTTGAAAGCGTTATTAATTTGTTGCACCTCAAACGGTGGTTTGTTGTTGTTGTTGTTATTTTCTTTCTGGGGTGGGACAAATGTTTAGTTGGGGCGGGGATTACTTTAAGTTTAGCATAATTTTTTCTTGCTTTGTTTATACTTTTACTATTTTTTTAGGTTATTGTATAGCTTGTATTTTGCTTTTTAAGGGGAAAGGGTCAGGGCTGCCTGGGAGGGGGCCTGAGCCAACAGAATGGCTGGGCCAGGTTCCCTACGGGGGGGTGTATTGGAACACCCAATCTCTGTTATCGCGGGTGGGAGGAGCAGTTGCGCTAAGACCAGACCACGTCTTTACCGAGGAGGCAGGCTTAGTCATTTTTTGAGGACCATCCCTGCCTCCGGGTCTGGTCCTAACCTGAAGGATACTGGAATGAGCAAGGGAAACCCACATGACCTGAAAGTGTTGCTGTGCAATGCCAGGTCCATGATGAATAAGACCATTGCCACCCCCCCCACCTGATTGTGGATGAAGGACTTGACCTGGCATGTTTGACAGAGACTTGGTTGGATGAAGCAGATGGGCCTGTCCTTGCCGCTGCTCGTCCACCAGGTTTCTCTTATGCACAGCAACCCAGGTCATGTGGGCTGGTGGTTGCAGTGATTTTGAGGAAGTCATTAGTTTGCACCAGGTGTCCTGTTTTCTGAGTGCATGTTCTGGAAGTTGGGCAATAGGGGCAGTGCAGGATTCCTTTTGGTGTACTGACCTCCCCGCTGCACCAAGGATTCCCTGCCCGAGCTGCTTCAGGTCGTGGCAGATGTGCTCCTCTGGACACCAAGTATGCTTGTCTGAGGGGATTTTAACATCCCTGCCAACACGAACTTACCAGGGGCCGTTGGGAACTTTGTGCAAAGCATGGCCTCCATGAGGCTGTCCCTAAATAAGTTTGGCCCAACTCATAGCCATGGACATGCCTTAGACCTGGTGTTCACCTCTATGGACGTTGGTGATCTGACACTAAGTGCAACTGGACTTCTCCGCGACCCTTCCCTTCTGCAGGGAGGTGGGACCGATTTGGATGGTCTGCCCCCGTCACTTAATGGATCCAAATGGCTTCCAGAGAGTGGTAGGGGATGCTTTATCCCATGTTGATGGACTTTCAGCTGATTCCCCGGTGACCACTGGAATGCGGAGTTAACCAGGGCTTTCGACTGTCTGGCTCTGAAGCGCCGTCTCCGATTGCATGGAGCCCGGACAGCCCTGTGATTTTCCCCGGAGCTGGGGGCGATGAAACAATCATTGAGACGGCTAGAGCTCCGGTGGCGAAAAACTCATTCTCAGTCAGACCGGACACGGGTTAGAGCTCAACGTCGGGCCTACCAAGTGGCGATGGCGACGGCGAAGAGGAGCTTCTTCACCGCCTCTATTGCATCTGCAGAAAACAGCAGCAGGAGACTCTTTCAGGTGGCTCGCAATCTATCGGAACCACTTTCGTCACTAGGGCCTGGTAGGGACCACAAGATCTCCTGCAATACTTTTGCAAAGTTTTTTGCAGATAAAGTCGCTCAGATTTGGAAAGAGGTAGACATCACCGTGGGAGCAGGGCCGGGGCGGGAGAGTGCTAGAGTGTGATGGCCTGGGAATCGGATTCGGATGCTGAACCTGAGGGATCCCAGCCTGCACAGGATTCCCCGCCTCCAGAACCAGCTGAGCCGGGGCTGGGGCATGAGCCTGAAGGGTCCTCACCTGTGCTGGATCATCAGCTGCAGGCACCAGCTGAGTCTGCTCTGGCTCCTGAGGTGATGGAGGATCCATTGCCTGCAGGTGCTCCACCCTCAGCCCCGTCAGAGGAAGCTGAGGTTGCCTCTGGGTGCGGTAACCCTCCAGCCTCTCCTGAGCTGCAAAGGCTCAGGGCAGAGAGGCGGAGGGAACTAAGTTCCCGCAGGAGGAGTGCTCGCCTCCAGGCCAGGAGAGGCGAGTCATCTGAGGAACGGGGCCGCCCTATGCCTCGGGGGAGATAAAAGCCAGCCTGCCCCAGTCCCAAGTTGCGGGAGCAACATCGTTGGTTGTCAGTTCCAGCCTGATCCCCGACCTGCTTCTCTGCCGGAGCTCCTGACCTCACCCGACGCCCTGCCCTGCACCCAGCTTCAACTTCTACGGACTGCCTTCATATTGCACCATCGACCTCGGACTGGACCCGGACCTCGCCCCTCGGTTAGCCCCCAGGACCAGCACATAGAGTCCTGTCTGGTCACATTGCATGGAATCAATTCCAATCTGTTCCCTCTGAGGATGTGAACAGACTACTTGTACGATTGAAACCAACCACCCGTCTCCTTGATCCTTGCCCATCCGGGCTAATAAAAGCGAGCCGGGAAGGGCTGGGCAATGGGCTCTGCGGGGTGGTGAATGCTTCCCTCTGTGAGGGAGACTTCCCAGACCCGCTGAAAGAGGCAGTCATTAAACCGCTTCTTAAAAAAGCATCTTTAGACCTGGCCAATATGGCCAACTCTCGCCCAGTCTCAAATCTTCCATTCTTGGGGACTTCCGGGGTGGCGCCATCGGTAATGGCTGCTTCTCTCTAACTTGGAGGGAACCGGCTCTACGGAATCTGGGTCCTACCGCTACGGCGCAGCGGGGACCCCCCAAAAAATCACAGGCGTGTGAAGCCTGTGACCGTGGGACTCAGCGGGCACCGTTTGCGCCCCCCCAACTGTTAAAGGAGCTCGGCAACGGGCTCCGGAGCGGAGCGGGGATGGCGTGGTGCTGTGAGCAAATTGCTTCTTCCGTGGAGCGAAGCCGCGAAGCTGTTACTGGAGAGCGCTGCCTTTTTCCTGGGATAATCAGACTTTGAAAACAACTACCCGTGAGTAGGATTAAATTGGATCTAAAGGAAAAACGTTTAATTTGATACTGAGCGGGGAAGGTACAACCAGGAAGTCTGCCTTCCTTGTATTGTAAATAGATCAAAGCAAAGAGACCCTAAAGCGGAAACACAGAAAGTTACTTAAAAAAGAGCTAAATCCTAACATCTTGAAAGTGGTTCCCCCTCCGGATTGCAGGAGAGGAGGGGGAAAAAAGACTGAGCTGAATTTCCTTGCAAAAAAGAAGGGGAAAGGAAGAAAAAAATTACTGTTTAAGATTTGGAACGGACTGCCTTGAGATAAGGGTTGCATAGTGGAAAGTCTATTTCTGACAGCTAATTCTGCACAAGGGATACAGTGTTTCTGGACTTCTCTTGGCTTGAAAGTAACTGTTTAAGTGCACTGAGACTGTGGTTTTTAAAGTAAATTGGGGGACTTATAAAGACTATCTTTGTTCTTAAAAGTTGCAAGTTCTGGCTGTTACTGTGTCCCCCTAGAGGAAGTTGGACATTGTTACAACAACAACTGGCTTAGAGGAAAATTCCATTCTATTCTAAAACAACTGTTTGACTGTGGGAGCGACCTTGAATTTCTATGAGACTCTTATGGCAGATGGCAAAGGGAAGATAGAGAAGACAGAACCGCAGGAAAAAACTACTAGGTCTGGCAGACATTATCGGATAGACACTGGGCAGCCGCGAAGGGGTTCAACATCTGGAGCATCTGGAACATCAGGGGCCGCACTCCCACAGGCTAAACCAAAAGTTATGTCGTCGGAAGAAGTTTTGGCACAGGCACTGGCAAAAATTAATGAATCTTTGGAAAGTTTAAGTAAACAGGTAGCTGAGACAAATAGACAAGTAGCTGAGACAAATAGACAAGTTGCGGAAGCATCAAGCAAAATTGATTTAAACACTGCAAGTATTAATAACTTGGGGCAGAAGGTGAATGCCAACACAGAGACCATCGAAAAACTACTACAGGAATCTGCCTCGACTCGAAAGATAGCAGAGGAAGCAAAAGATATTGCAACTGTTACTCAAGAGAAAATTCCACCAGTATATAAGAAATTTGAGGACCATGATGTGACATTTTCTATGATTGAACTGAAAGAGAGACAAAGAAATTTAAGAATCAGGGCTGTTCCAGAACGGGAGAAAGATAACTTGGCTGACTTTCTTACACAGGAATTTACAGATTTTTGGCAACTGGACTTGGGGAAGGAAGCATTTAAGATAGTGAATGCATTTAGACTCGGAAGAAGACAAGGTAAGGACAAGGTGAGAGACTGTTTGATTACTTTTCGAACAAAAGAAGAGAGAGATAAAATTCTGAATCTGCACTATCAAAAAACCTTGGAAATTGACGATTCAAGTTTGGTGATCTTTAAGGACATCCCAAAGCATCTGTTGGACTTAAGGTCTAAATACGGAGACCTAGTGACCTTGTTGAAAAGAAATAGAATTATTTTCAGGTGGGAATTTCCTCAAGGCCTGTCCTTTAAATACAAAGGAAGAAAGATAAAAATAAAATCAGTTGAGGATAAAGACAGGTTCTTGAAAGACCACGAGGAAGATCTACTGAAAGAAGTGGAATCTGAAGAAGAACCAAAAGGTATATTAGACATATCAAATCTATCTTTTGGACTGCATGGTCCAGAAAAAGTGATACTACCCACAGAACAAGAACTGACACTCGGAGCAGTTGGAGGTAAAGTGAAGTAGCCCCCATCATGGCTCTGCAACTATTAAGCTGGAATTGTAACGGTTTGAACTCTCCTATTTCATCTATTAAAAAAAGAACAATTGGACTTGATTTGTCTACAAGAAACACATATAACAAGGGCACATAGGAAGCTATTGATTAATAAAAGATTGGGACAGGAGTTTGTTTCATCTGACAAAGTTAAAAAAAGAGGAGTTGTGATTTATGCAAAGGAGAGACTTTTACCGAAACTTATCTTTAAAGATGACCAAGGAAGATTTTTGGCAATTGAAATTCAAGTACAAGGAGAGAAATTTTTGATTGTGGGAATTTATGCACCGAATGAGGGGAAATCTGAATTCTATAAAAAGTTGCATGAGACTTTACTGGATTATTTGGATTACAATTTGATTTTGATGGGGGACATGAATGGAGTAGTATCTACAAACATGGACAAGGCACAAAGACAGGTAGTTACCAAGGATGGTAGATTACCGAAAATATTCTTTGAGATGACAGACAATATGGACTTAGTGGACATTTGGAGGGTAAAGAACCCCTTGGGAAGAGAGGGAACCTTCTTTTCTGAAGCCAAGATGACATGGACTAGAATTGACCAAATATGGATAACTAGAGGAATGGCACCAAAGATAAAGAAAGTAGAAATCTGCCCAAAAACCTGCTCCGACCACAACGCTGTAAGGATGGAGATGAAACAAATAACAACCGGATCCTTTAGATGGAGGATGAATGACACCTTATTTAGAGATGAAGAAGTCTATAAAAAGGCCCAAAAAACTTTGAGAGACTATTTTGAAATAAACATGAACACCAATGTAGAAAAAAGAGTAATCTGGGACGCAAGCAAAGCTGTTATGAGAGGGTTTTTGATACAACAGAATGCAATAAAGAAGAGAAGTCAAAATGAAAAGAAAGACAAAATCTTGGAGAAAATAAAAGAGGGCGAGAAGAAATTGAGAGCAAAACCAAAGTCCCAGGAGATTTTGAGAGAAATAAAATTATATCAAGTACAATATATGGAAATGATGAATCAGGAAATAGAATGGAAAATCAAACAAATGAGACAAAAAACATTTGAATCAGCTAACAAATGTGGGAAATTGTTGGCCTGGCAAATGAAAAAAAAGACAAAAATTAAATACCATTATAAACTTAGAAGTGGAAGGAAAGAGTATACATAACCCAATTGAGATCAGAAATTGCTTCCAGAGGTACTTTAAACAATTATACACACAAGGGCCACAGAAGGAAATGGACATAGACCAATTTTTGAAGACAAATGGCCTACAAAAAATATCTCAAGAAAGCAAATTAATGTTGAACTATAAAATATCTGAACAGGAAGTAGAAGGCGCCATACAAAATATGCAACTGGGCAAATCTCCAGGACCGGATGGGCTGACTTCCAGGTACTATAGATCTCTGAAAGAGTGGTTATTACAACCTTTGAAGGAAGTCTGCAATGAAATATTGGAAGGGAAAAGGGCGCCAGAGTGGTGGAAAGAGGCGTATATTACACTTATACCGAATACAGAGACTGAAAAGACCCAGCTTAAGAACTACCGCCCTATATCATTACTTAATGTGGATTACAAAGTTTTTGCTGATATTTTGGCCAAGAGACTGAAAAAAGTATTGATGGAAGAGATCCATAAAGATCAAGCGGGCTTTCTCCCGGGAAGACATTTGTCTGATAATTTGAGGAATATAATTGATATCTTGGAAAAATTAGAAGTGAATATAAATACTAAAGCAGCTTTGATATTTGTGGACGCGGAGAAAGCCTTTGACAATATCTCTTGGAGTTTTATGAAGAAGAATCTGCATGGGATGGGGGTAGGCCAAGGTTTTGAAAATGGTATAGGTGCAATATATTCTGAACAAAAGGCCAAATTAATTGTAAATAATGTGGTCACGGAAGAATTTAAGATAGAAAAAGGGACACGACAGGGGTGCCCAATTTCCCCACTGCTTTTTATATCGGTCCTGGAGGTCCTGCTAAACACGATTAGAAAGGACCGGTTGGTTAAAGGTTTTAGACTTCCAGAGGTGGCGCCAAGGGTAATGGCGGGATTCCCTCTGATCCGGAGGGAACCCGCTCCACAGAAATAGGGTCTGATACTGCTTCGGCGCAGTGGGGACCCCTTAAATCACAGGCGGGGGAAGCCTGTGACCCTGGGACTCGGCGGGCACTGTCTGCGCCCCCCCAATCTGCAAAGGAACCTGGCAACGGGCTCCGGAACAGAGCGGGGAAGTGGCGCTGTGCTGTGAGTCGTCTGCTTCTTCTGTGGAGTGAAGCCGCGTAGCTGTTGCCGGAGAGCGCTGCCTTTTTTCCTTGACAATTTGGCTCCGAAAACAACGACCCGTGAGTAGGATAACTTCAAAATTAAAGGAACTGTACAAAAATTGGAAGTAATTGGCCGAAGCGGAGAGGTATAAAAAGGAAGTCTGCCTCCCGCTCTTGTAAATAGAACAAAGCACTGAACTTGAAAGCGGAAGCTTTAAAGGACGCGCAAAAGGATTACAATCCGATCATCTAACCGTGAGTTCCCCCCCTCAATTTGGGGGAGGAGGGGGGGAAGCCTTGAACGTTATTTCCCTAAGAAAAAGAGAGGAAGAGGAGACAAAAACCACCGCTCAAAACCCCTGGAACGGGTTCCCAGTGTCAGTAAGAAGCCTAAGAGAATGTACTGTCTTTGAACGTATTTTGACAGCTAGCTCTGCATCTGAAATACAACTTGGTTACAATATTGCTGATAGGTATCTCCTGGTCTTAAAGTAACAGCCTAAGATAGATTGTTATCTTTCTGGTGAATTGGGGGACTAAAGGGAGAAGTAATTTACTTTAAGAACTTTATGACTGTTACAGTGTCCCCCTAGTGGAATTTGGAACTAGTTACAACTGCAGCTAGCCTGAGGAAATCTCCCACAACAATTTCCTGGGAACTTTCCATTCCAAAACAACTTTGACTCTGACTGTGTGACTGACCTTGAGTTTTATCTAGAGGGTTATGGCAGATGGGAAAGAGAAGATAGACTTGTTACAAGCAACAAGGTCTGGCAGAGTATTTCGCACAGACGGTGGATTGCAAAGGAGGGCTTCGACATCTGGCCCCCCGGAGTTCCAACAGCAACCTCATCGGCACAACCTAAAACTAAAGGTATGGCAAGTGACGATGCCCTGGCTCAGGCACTGGCTAAAATTAATGAATCTTTGGATAGAATAAGTAAACAAGTAGCCGAGGCATCGGATAAGATTGATCAAAATACGACAAGTATTAACCAAAATACGGCAAGTATCAATAATTTGGGACAGAAAGTAAATACTAATACAGAAACTATTCAGAAATTATTACAGGAATCTGCTTCGACACGTAAGATTGCCGAAGAGGCTAAAGAGATTGCTACAGCTACTGTTACAGTGGTTCAAGAGAAGATACCACCGCTACATAAACAACTTGAAGACCATAAGTCAATTCTGTCTATGATCGAGTGGAAGGAGAAACAAGTGAACTTAAGGGTCAGGGCTGTACCTGAAGTGGAGAAAGACAACTTAGCTGAATTTCTTACGCAGGAATTCCTAGATTTTTGGAACCCAGATTTGGGGAAAGACAGTTTTAAAATAGTGAGTGCTTTTAGACTTGGAAAAGGAGGGAGAAAGAACAGGGTGAGAGACTGTTTGATCACCCTCCGAACAAAAGAAGAGAGAGACAAGATTTTGAGTTTGCATTTCCAGAAGACTTTGGAAATACAACAGTCAAAAGTGGAGATATTCAAGGATATTCCGAAACATCTTCTGGACCTCAGGTTTAACTACAAAGACCTGGTTACCCTGTTGAGAAGTAACGGAATTATCTTCAGGTGGGAATTTCCTCAAGGCCTATCCTTTAGTTACAAAGGAAAGAAGATAAAAATAAGATCAGAAGACGACAAAGACAAATTTTGGAGAGACCACGGAGAAGACCTACAGAAGAAAGTTACAGGAGAGTTAAGAGCAATTGTAAGAGAAACTTTAGACACACCAGGACTATCTCTGGAACTAAAAGACCGCCTGAGAAACGTGATACCACCGACGGAACAGGAACAGGCATTGGGTGCCGTTGGAGGAGAACCAAAATAATTACATCATGGCCCTGCAACTATTAAGTTGGAATTGTAATGGTTTGAACTCTCCCCAGAGAAGGAAATCTGTGTTTCATTTATTAAAAAAGGAACAATTGGACTTGATTTGCCTACAAGAAACACATATAACAAGGTTACACAGGAAATTATTGATAAATAAAAGACTTGGTCAGGAGTTTATTTCATCGGATAAAGTAAAAAAAAAAGAGGAGTTGTGATTTACGCAAAGGACAGACTATCACCGAAAATTATTTTTAAAGATGACCAAGGAAGATTTGTGGCAATTGAAATTCAAACACAAGGAGAAAAAAATTTGATAGTAGCGATTTATGCACCAAATGAGGGGAAATCTGACTTTTTTAAGAAGTTGCATGAGACTCTGATGGACTATCTAGATTATAACATGATTTTGATGGGAGATATGAATGGAGTGGTATCCACACATATGGACAAGGCACAAAGACAGGTAGTCACCAAGGATGGTAGACTACCGAAAACCTTCTTTGAGATGACAGACAACTTGGACTTAGTTGATATTTGGAGAACAAGAAACCCCATGGTTAAAGAGGGAACCTTCTTTTCTGAAGCCAAAATGACATGGACAAGAATTGACCAAATATGGGTAACTAGAGGAATGGCACCAAAGACAAGAAAGGTGGAAATCTGCCCGAAAACTTGCTCCGACCATAATGCTGTCAAGATGGAAATGAAACTAATACCAACTGGCTCCTTCAGATGGAGGATGAATGACACCTTATTTAGAGATGAAGAAGTGTTAAAGAAGGCCCCCAAAACCTTGAGAGATTACTTTGAGATAAATATGAATACCAACGTGGAAAAAAGAGTAATCTGGGACGCAAGTAAAGCGGTTATGATAGGGTTTTTGATACAACAGAATGCAGTAAAGAAGAGAATTCAAAATGAGAAGAAGGATAAAATATTGGAGAAAATAAAGGAAAGTGAAAAAAGATTGAGAACAAATCCAAAATCCCAAGAGATTCTGAGAGAATTAAAGCTACACCAAGTACAATACATGAAAATGATGAATCAGGAAATAGAATGGAAAATTAAACAAATGAGACAAAAGACATTTGAGTCGGCTAACAAATGTGGGAAACTGTTGGCTTGGCAAATGAAAAAAAGACAAAAATTAATTACAGTTACGAATTTAGAAGTGGAAGGAAGGAATATACAGAACCCAGCTGAGATTAGAAATTGTTTCCAGAGGTACTTTAAACAACTATATACACAAGGGCCACTGAAAGAAACTGATCTAGATCAATTTTTGAAAACAAATGGATTACAAAAAATCTCTCAAGAAAATAAATTGATGTTGAACTATAAAATAACTGAACAGGAGATAGAAGGTGCCATTCAAAACATGCAATTGGGTAAGTCTCCAGGACCGGATGGATTGACTTCTAGATATTACAGATCCTTGAAAGAATGGCTAGTACAACCCTTGAAAGAGGTCTGTAATTAAATAATGGAGGGGAAAAGGGCACCAGAGTCGTGGAAAGAAGCTTATATTACACTTGTACCGAAAACAGAGACTGAAAAGACGCAGCTTAAGAACTACCGCCCCATATCATTACTTAATGTGGATTACAAAATTTTTGCAGACATTTTGGCTAAGAGATTTAAAAAAGTGTTGATGGAAGAGATTCATAAAGACCAAGCAGGCTTTCCCCCGGGAAGACGCTTGTCTGACAATTTGAGGAATATAATAGATATTTTGGAAAAACTAGAAGTGAACATAAATACTAAAGCAGTTTTGATATTTGTGGACGCGGAGAAAGCTTTTGACAACATTTCTTGGAGTTTTATGAAGAAGAACCTACAGGGTATGGGGGTAGGCCAAGGTTTTGAAAACGGTATAAGTGCAATTTATTCAGAACAAAAGGCTAAATTAATTGTAAATAATGTGGTGATGGAAGAATTTAAGATAGAAAAAGGGACACGACAAGGTTGCCCAATTTCCCCACTTCTTTTTATTTCGGTCCTGGAGGTTTTGCTGAACATGATTAGAAGGGACCAGTTGGTTAAAGGTATACAGGTCGGAGCTAAACAGTACAAATTGAGAGCATTTGCAGATGATTTAGTATTGACGTTACAGGAGCCAGAATCTAGTACCTAAAGGGTTTTAGAACTGATTCAAGAATTTGGTCAGGTTGCAGGATTTAAATTGAATAAGTTAAAAACTAAGGTTTTAGAGAAAAATCTAACACCAATGGAGAGAGAGAGAGGTTTCAGAATGTGACAGGTTTAACAGTGGTTAAGAAAGTTAAATACCTGGGGATTAACATGACAGCAAAAAATGGGAATTTATTTAAAGATAACTATGAAAAATGTTGGGCTGAAGTGAAAAAAGATTTAGAAATCTGGTCAAATTTGAAGCTTTCACTGCTGGGCCGTATTGCTGCGGTAAAAATGAATGTATTGCCTAGAATGTTGTTTTTGTTTCAAACATTGCAAATTGTGGACAAAATGGACTGTTTCAAGAGATGGCAGAGAGATATTTCTAGATTTGTCTGGCAGGGCAAGAAGCCCAGAATAAAATTTAAAATACTAACAGATGCAAAGGAAAGAGGTGGATTTGCCCTGCCAGACCTTAAACTTTATTATGAATCAGCAGCTTTTTGCTGGTTGAAAGAATGGCTGCTTCTTGAAAACACTGACATTTTGGATCTAGGTTTTAACAATGTATTTGGATGGCATGCGTATCTGTGGTATGATAAGGTTAAAGCACATAAAGCATTTAAAAATCATACTGTCAGGAAAGCTTTGTTTAATGTTTGGATTATTTGGAAAATAAAACCCCAAGGTGGCTGTCACCGATGGAAGCGAAAGCCTTGAAAAAGCTCAATATGGAGGTCAAATGGCCGAAATATTGGGAAATTTTAGAACAAGATGGAGATAGATTGAAATTGCAGAGTTTTGAGAAACTAAAAAATAAAGTGAGAGATTGGCTTCATTATTATCAGATAATGGAGGCATATAACTTGGATAAGAAAATTGGCTTCCAGGTGGAAAAATCAAAATTAGAAACAGAATTGTTAGAACCCAAAACTAAGAATTTGTCAAGAATGTATAACTTGCTGTTGAAATGGAATACTCAGGATGAAACAGTGAAATCTGCTATGATTAAATGGGCACAAGATGTTGGACATAATATTATGTTTGCTGACTGGGAACAGTTATGGACCACAGGTATGAAGTTTACGGCAGGTAATGTCTTAAGAGAGAATATTATGAAAATGATATACAGGTGGTACATGACCCCAGTCAAGCTTGCAAAAATCTATCATTTGCCCTATAACAAATGTTGGAAATGTAAAGAAACAGAAGGTACATTCTTTCACCTTTGGTGGACGTGCCCAAGGATTAAGGCTTTCTGGGAGATGATTTATAATGAAATAAAAAAGGTATTTAAATATACCTTTCTGAAGAAACCAGAGGCCTTTCTTCTGGGCATTGTCGGCCAATTGGTGCCAAAGAAGGATAGAACCTTTTTTATGTATGCCACAACAGCAGCAAGAATGCTCATCGCAAAGTATTGGAAGACACAATATCTACCCACTCTGGAAGAATGGCAGACGAAGGTGATCGACTACATGGAACTGGCGGAAATGACTGGCAGAATCCGAGACCAGAGAGAAGAGTCGGTGAAAGAAGACTGGAAGAAATTTAAAGACTATCTACAGAAATATTGTAAAATTAAGGAATCTTAGAAGGATGTTGGATAGAAACTAAGAGGTTTTTAGCTGTAATGCTTTAAGAGATATGAAAAAGGTTTGCAATTGGGTAAAAGCTTAATGGTAAGGATTTGCTGAACTAACAAATTGAACTGGAATACAAAAAAGGAAGTCCGGGGAAATATGTGTAGGGAAGATAGGTTATGGAAAATTAATGTCTTTTTAACTGTCTTATTTGGTATGTTTCTTTTTATTTTTTACTTTTTTGGTTATATTTTAAAAACTTTATTTTTTTTCTTTCTGTATTCTGTATTTCTTGTATTTTTTGAAACTTTAATAAATATCATTAAAAAAAAAAACAAAAAAACAAATCTTCCATTCTTGGGCAAGGTGATTGAGCAGATGGTTGCTGAACAACTCCAAGCACGCCTGGAGGATGCTGAGCGTTTGGATCCCTTCCAATCAGGATTCAAGCCTCATCATGGGACTGAAACTGCCTTGGTCGTGTTGGTTGATGATCTCCGGCGGGCTAGGGACAAAAGTGAAAGCTGTTTCCTAGTTCTGCTGGATCTCTCAGCGGCCTTTGAGGCCATCGACCGTAACATCCTTCTGCACCGTCTAGAGGAGCTGGGAGCTGGGGGCACTCTTATACAACGGTTCCGCTCCCTCTTCCTGGGCCGTTTCTAGAACGCGGTTGTAGGGGGGTGAGTGTTCAGACCCCTCGGCACTCACTTGTGGGGTGCCCCAGGGTTTCGTCCTGTCCCTCGTGCTTTTTCATATCTATATGAAGACACTGGGAGAGATCATCAAGGGGTTTGGGCTGGGTGTTCATCAGTGTGAGGCTGATACCCAGCTCTACCTCTCTTTCAAATCGGAAGCAGTGAAGGCGGTGAAGGTCCTGTGCGAGTGCCTGGAGGCAGTTGGAGGATGGATGGTGGCTAACAGATTGCGGTTGAATCCTGACAAGACAGAAGTACTCTTTTTGGGGAACAGGGGGCAGGCAGGTGTGGGGAACTCCCTGGTCCTGAATGGAGCAACTGTGCCCCTGAAGGACCAGGTGTGCAGCCTGGGAGTCACTTTGGACTCACAGCTGACCATGGAGGTGCAGGTGAATTCTGTGTCCAGGGCAGCTGTCTACCAGCTCCATCTGGTATGCAGGCTGAGACCCTACCTGCCCACAGACTGTCTTGCCAGAGTGGTGCATGCACTGGTTTTATCCCACTTGGACTACTGCAACACGATCTGGGCTCTGGGCTCTGGGCTCTGGGCTCTGGGCTCCGGCTCTGGCTCTCTATCAAGGACTGTTTCGGGTTCGGGCTCTGGCTCTGGCTCTGGCTCTGGCTCTGGCTCTCTATCAAGGACTGTTTCAGACTCAGGCTGTGGCTATGGCTGTTGCTCTGGTTCTGGCTTTGGCTCTTTCTCAGGCTCTGGCTCTGATTCATGGTCTCACTCTGACTCTGATTCAGATTCTCGCTCTGGCTCTGGCTCTGGCTCTCTATCAAGGACTGTTTCAGACTCAGGCTGTGGCTGTGGCTGTGGCTCTGCCTCTGTTTCAGGCTCAGGCTCCGCTTGAGGCTGTGTCTCTGTTTCAGGCTCCGGCACTGTACGGTATCAAGTACTGTTGCAGACTCAGGCTGTGGCTCTAGGCTGTGGCTGGGGCTGTTGCTCTGGTTCGGGCTGTGGCTCTTTTTCAGGCTCTGGTTCTCAATGAGGGCTTGATTATGGCACTGATTCAGGGTCTCGCTCTGTCTCTGGCTGTGTCTCTGTTGCACCTCAAACGGTGGTTTGTTGTTGTTGTTGTTGTTGTTGTTATTTTCTTTCTGGGGTGGGACAAATGTTTAGTTGGGGGCGGGGATTACTTTCAGTTTAGCATAATTGTTTCTTGCTTTGTTTTTACTTTTACTATTTTTTTAGGTTATTGTATAGCTTGTATTTTGCTTTTTAAGCGGAAAGGGTCAGGGCTGCCTGGGAGGGGGCCTGAGCGAACAGAATGGCTGGGGCAGGTTCCCTACGGGGGGATGTATTGGAACACCCAATCTCTGTTATTGCGGGTGGGAGGAGCAGTTGCGCTAAGACCAGACCACGTCTTTACCGAAGATCTGGTTCTGACTCTGATTCTGATTCTCTGATTCTGGCTCTCTATCAAGGGCTGTTTCAGACTCAGACTCAGGCTGTGGCTGTTGCTCTGGTTCTGGCTCTGGCTCTTTCTCAGGCTCTGGTTCTGAATGAGGGCTTGGTTCTGGCACTGATTCGGGGTCTCGCTCTGGCTCTGGCTCTAGCACTCTATCAAGGACTGTTTCAGACTTAGGCTGTGGCTCTGGCTGTGGCTCTGGCTCTGTTTCCATTCTTACAATGGAATGTACACAAAACAATCATCCTTTCTATATAAATTTTCCAATACATTCTGAAAACATAATAAATCCTTAATTGTTGCCCACCTCCTTTTAGTTCCTTTATCACTCGAATGCTAGCACGGAGTCAAAACTGTTATTGTATTTTTGAACATATCTTGTATAACCATCCCATTTTTCTGCAAATTTTTGCTTTGAGATTCCTCTGAGTTTGCTAGTCAACTGAGCCGTCTCCACCAGTTCCTGTAATTTGATTTGCCAATCTGTTATTTTTGGAGCCTCGTGATCTTTCCATCCCTTGGCCACAAGTATACGAGCTGCTGCGGTTGCATACAAGAATACCTCTCTTAGATTTTTTGGGATCTCTTTATCTAAAATACTTCATAGAAATGCCTCCGTTTTTTCGTAAAAGTTATCCCCATCATCTTTTTTAATTCATCGTATATTCCCCCCCCCCCAAAAAAAATCTTAATCTTTTCACACGTCCACCACATGTGGCTCATGTCACCGTTATTTCCTCCACATCTCCAACAAGCATTTGCCAAATTTTTATACATTTCATCATGTTCTCTCTTATATTACAGCTGGCTGCAAATTTCAAATTTACATTCCATCAGTTTTCCCCATCTTTTAGCATAATTGGACGGCCCACATCTTGGGCCCACTTTATCATTGAAGCCTTAACCTCCTCATCCATTACTTCGTAGTCTAAAAGAAGTCTATACATTTTTGCGATTATTTTGGTTTTACTATTCAGTAGTTCTCTTTCAAATCTTGAAGGCTCCTTTTCAAAACCTATCTGCTTATCCTGTCTGAACACTTCATTCACCTGGAAGTAATCTAGCCAACTAGAAAAGTGATCTTTTATTTTCTCATAACTTATCAATATTAGTTGACCCTCCTCCTCCCCCCTTAATATTGTGTTATACGTTATCCAGTTCTCTTTGATGTTGTTGCTTTTTTTAACAGCGATTGCTTCTAGTGGAGAGTTCCATCTTGGGGTTTTCTGTTCCAAATATCTTTTGTATTTTCCCCATACCTTATATATAGCATTTCTTATTATATGATTTGAAAAACTCCTATGCGTCTTTATTTTCCCATAAATAAGATAGCCATGCCACCCAAAACGGGTGTCATGACCTTCTAGATCTAAAATATCCCAATTTTTTAATAAATACCCATCTTTCAACCAGAGAAGACATGAGGCTTCGTAATATAGCTTCAAATCCGGTAACCCGTAGCCACCTCTATCTACAGTATCTATTAATATCTTATGCTTTACTCTTGGTCTTTTACCCTTCCACAAAAATGTAGAAATTTCTTTTTGCCACTTGTTGATACTGCTGGTCTTTCCTGTAATTGGAATCGTTTGGAATAGAAAGAGTAGCTTCGGTAAAACTATCATTTTAATTACCGAAATACGGCCCAGGAATGATAAATTTTGTCTTTTGATATCTTTCCAACAATTGGTATAATTATCTTCATATAAGTTAATATTCTTTGGTGTTATCCATAATCCTAAATACTTGATTTTGGGGTAGATTTTAATGTGTACTATTTGTTCTAATTCTGCTTTTTCATCTGGCGACATATTTTTAACTAATAGTTTTGTCTTGTTTAAATTCATTTTGAACCCCGCAACTTTACCGTAGCCATATATTATTTCCAACGCCTTTCTTAAACTCTGTTTTCGTTGCTCCGTAGTTATAATTAAATTGTCAGCAAATGCCCTCATTTTGTAACTTCTATTTCCCAGCATAATCCCTTTTATTTCTTTTTCTTCCCTAATTTGTTTACATAAAACTTCCAATGTTAATATGAAAATTAAGGGGGATAGTGGGCAACCTTGTCTGACCGCTTTACTGATTTCACACTCCTGTGATAAATTTCCATTGATTATGATTTTAGCTTTTTGTTTTGATTATATTGCTTCAATCCCTTTTATATACTGTATACCAAAATCCATATGGTGTAATAGACCTTTCATAAATTTCCAGGATACCCTGTCGAAAGCTTTTTCTGCATCTATAGCCATTAAGACTTCCTTCTTTTCTATTCTTAAGTCTAAATACGCTAATAAGTTTATAATGTTTCTAGTGTTGCTATAAATGTGCCTCCCGGGCAAAAAGCCAGCTTGGTCATTGTGTATCATCATCTGGCAGACTTTTTTTGATCTTTCGGCTAAAATATTCGCATATAATTTATAATCGTTATTTAGAAGTGCGATAGGCCTATAGTTGTTAATAAGTAGATTGTCCGTTCCCTGTTTTGGAATTAATGCAATAAGGCTGTCTTTCCAAGAATCCGGCATGGTTCCGTCTTTTAAGATGTTGTTCATGATACTTCTTAATGGGTCAGACAGTAAGTCCTCAATTTTTTTATAATATATTGCCGGTAGGCCGTCTGGCCCTGCTGGCTTTCCTATCTTTGCTTCCTTAATTGAACTTTGAATTTCGTACGATGTAATAGGGGTATTCAACAGTTCTTTTTGTTCTTTAGTAAGTTTCGGAAGACAGTTCTGTTCTAAATGTTCTTTAACTTCTTCTGTTGATTCATTTCCTTCCTTATAGATTTCTCTAAAGAATTCGAGATATCGTTTCTCTATTTCTTTAGGCTTGTTTATTATTTTGCCTTCGCACTTAACTGTGTCTCTGTTTCAGGCTCCGGCGCTGTATCAAACACTGTTGCAGACTCAGGCTGTGGCACTATGGCTGTAGCTGTGGCTCTGGTTCTGTTTGAGGCTCTGGCACTGTATCAAGCACTGTTTCAGGCTCAGGCTCAGGCTTCTGCTCTTTATTAGGCTTTGTCTCAGTCTTTGGCTCTAGCACTTACTCTAGCTCTGTTTCAGGCTCGGCCTGTGTCTCAGCCTTTGTCTCTGTTTCGCGCTGGTTCTCTGTTTCAGGCTCCAACGCTGTTTCAAGCACTGTTTATGGCTCTGGCTCTCTTTCAGGCTGTGGTTCTGAATTAGGGTTTTGTTCTGGCTCTGGCTGTGTCTCTGGATCTGGCTGTGTCTCTGCTTCAGGCTCCTATGCTGTATCAAGCACTGTATCAGGTTCTGCCTCTCCCTCTGCCCCTGGCTACGTTTAAGCGTCAGGCTCAGTTTCAGACAGTGTCTCTGTTTCAGGATCCAGCACTCTATCAAGCACTATTTCAGACTCAGGCTGTGGATCTCGGCTGTGGCTCTAGGCTCCGTCTGTGGCTCTGTCTGTGGCTCTGGCTCTCTTTCAGGGTCTGGTTCTGAATGAAGATCTGGTTCTGACTCTGATTCAGGGTCTCATGATGGCTCTTCCTCTGCCTCTGACCCAGCTATGTTTCAGGGTCTGGCTCTCTTTCAGGCTCTGGTTCTGAATTAGGGTTTTGTTCTGGCTCTGGCTGTGTCTCTGGCTGTGTCTCTGGCTCCAGCTCCAGCTCCGGCACTGTATCAAGTACTGTTGCAGACTCAGGCTGTGGCTCTAGGCTGTGGCTGCAGCTATGTTTTGCGCTCCGGCCTTGAATCAAGCCCTATTTCTGGCTCTGGCTCTGGCTCTGGCTCTGGCTCTGGCTCTGGCTCTGGCTCTGGCTCTGGCTCTGGCTCTGGCTCTGGCTCTGGCTCTGGCTCTGGCTCTGGCTCTGGCTCTGGCTCTGGCTCTGGCTCTGGCTTTCTTTCAGCTCTGGCTCTGATTCATGGTCTCACTCTGACTCTGATTCAGAGTCTCGCTCTGGCTCTGGCGCTCTATCAAGAACTGTTTCAGACTCAGGCTGTGGCTGTGGCTCTGCCTCTGTTTCAGGCTCAGGCTCTGTTTGAGGCTGTGTCTCTGTTTCAGGCTCCGGCACTGTATCAAGTACTGTTGCAGACTCAGGCTGTGGCTGTGGCTGGCCCAGCTCTTTTTCCGGCCCTTTATCAAGCCCTATTTCTGGCTCTGGCTCTGGCTTTCTTTCAGCTCTGGCTCTGAATGAGGCTCTGGCTCTGATTCATGGTCTCACTCTGACTCTGATTCAGGGTCTCGCTCTGGCTCTGGCTCTGGCACTCTATCAAGGACTGTTTCAGACTCAGGCTGTGGCAGTGGCTCTGCCTCTGTTTCAGGCTCAGGCTCTGCTTGAGGCTGTATCTCTGTTTCAGGCTCCGGCACTGTATCAAGTACTGTTGCAGACTCAGGCTGTGGCTCTAGGCTGTGGCTGTGGCTGTTGCTCTGGTTCTGGCTGTGGCTCTTTTTCAGGCTCTGGTTCTGAATGAGGGCTTGGGTCTGGCACTGATTCATGGTCTCTCTCTGTCTCTGGCTGTGTCTCTGTTTCAGGTTCTGACGCTGTATCAAGAAGTGGCTGTGGCTGTGGCTGTGGCTTAGTTTCTGGCTTAGTTTCTGGCTGTGTCTCTGTTTCAGGCTCCTTCAGTGTATCTAGCTGCAAGCCAATTCCATCTGGCCTAGGGGGCGGGTCCCATAGTAACCTCCTCAGCTTGAGAAGCTCCAGGAATGCCTTGGGACACTGCGGCTGCTGTGATTGTTTTTTTTTTTGCAAGACCGCTCCCTCCTGCAAGCCAATTCCATCGGGCCTAGTGGGCGGGGACCACACATACTTTGAACAGCTATCTGCAGCAAGTGGCGAAAATGTTTTTAAATGTTTTGAAAGCGTTATTAATTTGTTGCACCTCAAACGGTGGTTTGTTGTTGTTGTTGTTATTTTCTTTCTGGGGTGGCACAAATGTTTAGTTGGGGCGGGGATTACTTTAAGTTTAGCATAATTTTTTCTTGCTTTGTTTATACTTTTACTATTTTTTTAGGTTATTGTATAGCTTGTATTTTGCTTTTTAAGGGGAAAGGGTCAGGGCTGCCTGGGAGGGGGCCTGAGCCAACAGAATGGCTGGGCCAGGTTCCCTACGGGGGGGATGTATTTGAACACCCAATCTCTGTTATGGCGGGTGGGAGGAGCAGTTGCGCTAAGACCAGACCACGTCTTTACCGAGGAGGCAGGCTTAGTCATTTTTTGAGGACCATCCCTGCCTCCGGGTCTGGTCCTAACCTGAAGGATACTGGAATGAGCAAGGGAAACCCACATGACCTGAAAGTGTTGCTGTGCAATGCCAGGTCAATGATGAATAAGACCATTGCCACCCCCCCCACCTGATTGTGGATGAAGGACTTGACCTGGCATGTTTGACAGAGACTTGGTTGGATGAAGCAGATGGGCCTGTACTTGCCACTGCTTGTCCACCAGGTTTCTCTTATGCACAGCAACCCAGGTCATGTGGGCTGGTGGTTGCAGTGATTTTTAGGAAGTCATTAGTTTGCACCAGGTGTCCTGTTTTCTGAGTGCAAGTTCTGGAAGATGGGCAATAGGGGCAGTACAGGATTCCTTTTGGTGTACCGACCTCCCCGCTGCACCAAGGATTCCCTGCCCGAGCTGCTTCAGGTCGTGGCAGATGTGCTCCTCTGGACACCTAGTATGCTTGTCCGAGGGGATTTCAACATCCCTGCCGACACGAACTTACCAGGGGCCGTTGGGGACTTTGTGGAAAGCATGGCCTCCATGAGGCTGTCCCTAAATAAGTTTGGCACAACTCATAGCCGTGGACATGCCTTAGACCTGGTGTTCACCTCTATGGACGTTGGTGATCTGACACAAAGTGCAACTGGACTTCTCCGCGACCCTTCCCCTCTGCATGGAGGTGGGACCGATTTGGATGGTCTGCCCCCGTCACTTAATGGATCTAAATGGCTTCCAGAGAGTGGTAGGGGATGTTTTATCCCATGTTGATGGCCTTTCAGCTGATTCCCCGGTGACCCACTGGAATGCGGAGTTAACCATGGCTTTCGACTGTCTGGCTCTGAAGCGCCGTCTCCGATTGCATGGAGCCCGGACAGCCCTGTGATTTTCCCCGGAGCTGGGGGCGATGAAACAATCGTTGAGACGGCTAGAGCTCCGGTGGCGAAAAACTCATTCTCAGTCAGACCGGACACGGGTTAGAGCTCAACGTCGGGCCTACCAAGTGGCGATGGCGACGGCGAAGAGGAGCTTCTTCACCGCCTCTATTGCATCTGCAGAAAACAGCAGCAGGAGACTCTTTCAGGTGGCTCGCAATCTATCGGAACCATCTTCATCACCGGGGCCTGGTAGGGACCACAAGATCTCCTGCAATGCTTTTGCAAAATTTTTTGCAGATAAAGTCGCTCAGATTTGGAAAGAGGTAGACATCACCGTGGGAGCAGGGCCGGGGCGGGAGAGTGCTAGAGTGTGATGGCCTGGGAATCGGATTCGGATGCTGAACCTGAGGGATCCCAGCCTGCACAGGATTCCCCGCCTCCAGAACCAGCTGAGCCGGGGCTGGGGCATGAGCCTGAAGGGTCCTCACTTGTGCTGGATCATCAGCTGCAGGCACCAGCTGAGTCTGCTCTGGCTCCTGAGGTGATGGAGGATCCATTGCCTGCAGGTGCTCCACCCTCAGCCCCGTCAGAGGAAGCTGAGGTTGCCTCTGGGTGCGGTAACCCTCCAGCCTCTCCTGAGCTGCAGAGGCTCAGGGCAGACAGGCGGAGGGAACTAAGTTCCCGCAGGAGGAGTGCTCGCCTCCAGGCCAGGAGAAGCGAGTCACCTGAGGAACGGGGCCGCCCTATGCCTCGGGGGAGATAAAAGCCAGCCTGCCCCAGTCCCAAGTTGCGGGAGCAACATCGTTGGTTGTCAGTTCCAGCCTGATCCCTGACCTGCTTCTCTGCCGGAGCTCCTGACCTCACCCGACGCCCTGCCCTGCACCCAGCTTCAACTTCTACGGACTGCCTTCATATTGCACCATCGACCTCGTACTGGACCCGGACCTCGCCCCTTGGATAGCCCCCAGGACCAGCACATAGAGTCCTGTCTGGTCACATTGCATGGAATCACTTCCAATCTGTTCCCTCTGAGGATGTGAACAGACTACTTGTACGAATGAAACCAACCACCCGTCTCCTTGATCCTTGCCCATCCTGGCTAATAAAAGCGAGCCAGGAAGGGCTGGGCAATGGGCTCTGCGGGGTGGTGAATGCTTCCCTCTGTGAGGGAGACTTCCCAGACCCGCTGAAAGAGGCGGTCATTAAACCGCTTCTTAAAAAAGCATCTTTAGACCTGGCCAATATGGCCAACTCTCGCCCAGTCTCAAATCTTCCATTCTTGGGCAAGGTGATTGAGCAGATGGTTGCTGAACAACTCCAAGCACGCCTGGAGGATGCTGAGCGTTTGGATCCCTTCCAATCAGGATTCAAGCCTCATCATGGGACTGAAACTGCCTTGGTCGTGTTGGTTGATGATCTCCGGCGGGCTAGGGACAAAAGTGAAAGCTGTTTCCTAGTTCTGCTGGATCTCTCAGCTGCCTTTGAGACCATCGACCGTAACATCCTTCTGCACCGTCTAGAGGAGCTGGGAGCTGGGGGCACTCTTATACAATGGTTCCGCTCCTTCTTCCTGGGTCGTTTCTAGAATGCGGTTGTGGGGGGGGGGTGAGTGTTCAGACCCCTCGGCACTCACTTGTGGGGTGCCCCAGGGTTTCGTCCTGTCCCTCGTGCTTTTTAATATCTATATGAAGACACTGGGAGAGATCATCAAGGGGTTTGGGCTGGGTGTTCATCAGTGTGAGGCTGATACCCAGCTCTACCTCTCTTTCAAATCGGAAGCGGTGAAGGCGGTGAAGGTCCTATGCGAGTGCCTGGAGGCAGTTGGAGGATGGATGGTGGCTAACAGATTGCGGTTGAATCCTGACAAGACAGAAGTACTCTTTTTGGGGAACAGGGGGCAGGCAGGTGTGGGGAACTCCCTGGTCCTGAATGGAGCAACTGTGCCCCTGAAGGACCAGGTGTGCAGCCTGGGAGTCACTTTGGACTCACAGCTGTCCATGGAGGTGCAGGTGAATTCTGTGTCCAGGGCAGCTGTCTACCAGCTGCATCTGGTATGCAGGCTGAGACCCTACCTGCCCACAGACTGTCTTGCCAGAGTGGTGCATACGCTAGTTTTATCCCACTTGGACTACTGCAACACGATCTGGGTTCTGGCTCTGGGCTCTGGGCTCTGGGCTCTGGGCTCTGGGCTCTGGCTCTGGCTCTGGCTCTGAATGAGGCTCTGGCTCTGGCTCTGATTCATGGTCTCACTCTGACTGTGATTCAGGGTCTCGCTCTGGCTCTGGCACTCTATCAAGGACTGTTTTAGACTCAGGCTGTGGCTGTGGCTGTGCCTCTGTTTCAGGCTCAGGCTCTGTTTTTTTTTATAAAAAAGATATTTATTAAGGTTTTCATAATATTACAAAATGAAAAAGAAAAAAAGAAAAAATACAAAGGACTGTTTCAGACTCAGGCTGTGGCTATGGCTGTTGCTCTGGTTCTGGCTTTGGCTCTTTCTCAGGCTCTGGCTCTGATTCATGGTCTCACTCTGACTCTGATTCAGATTCTCGCTCTGGCTCTGGCTCTGGCACTCTATGAAGCACTGTTTCAGACTCAGGCTGTGGCTGTGGCTCTGCCTCTGTTTCAGGCTCAGGCTCTGTTTGAGGCTGTGTCTCTGTTTCAGGCTCCGGCACTGTATCAAGTACTGTTGCAGACTCAGGCTGTGGCTCTAGGCTGTGGCTGGGGCTGTTGCTCTGGTTCGGGCTGTGGCTCTTTTTCAGGCTCTGGTTCTCAATGAGGGCTTGATTATGGCACTGATTCAGGGTCTCGCTCTGTCTCTGGCTGTGTCTCTGTTGCACCTCAAACGGTGGTTTGTTGTTGTTGTTGTTGTTGTTATTTTCTTTCTGGGGTGGGACAAATGTTTAGTTGGGGGCGGGGATTACTTTCAGTTTAACATAATTGTTTCTTGCTTTGTTTTTACTTTTACTATTTTTTTAGGTTATTGTATAGCTTGTATTTTGCTTTTTAAGGGGAAAGGGTCAGGGCTGCCTGGGAGGGGGCCTGAGCGAACAGAATGGCTGGGGCAGGTTCCCTACGGGGGGATGTATTGGAACACCCAATCTCTGTTATCACGGGTGGGAGGAGCAGTTGCGCTAAGACCAGACCACGTCTTTACCGAAGATCTGGTTCTGACTCTGATTCTGATTCTCTGATTCTGGCTCTCTATCAAGGGCTGTTTCAGACTCAGACTCAGGCTGTGGCTGTTGCTCTGGTTCTGGCTCTGGCTCTTTCTCAGGCTCTGGTTCTGAATGAGGGCTTGGTTCTGGCACTGATTCAGGGTCTCGCTCTGGCTCTGGCTCTGGCACTCTATCAAGGACTGTTTCAGACTTAGGCTGTGGCTGTGGCTCTGGCTCTGGCTCTGTTTTCATTCTTACAATGGAATGTACACAAAACAATCATCCTTTCTATATAAATTTTCCAATACATTCTGAAAACATAATAAATCCTTAATTGTTGCCCACCTCCTTTTAGTTCCTTTATCACTCGAATGCTAGCACGGAGTCAAAACTATTATTGTATTTTTGAACATATCTTGTATAACCATCCCATTTTTCTGCAAATTTTTGCTTTGAGATTCGTCTGAGTTTGCTAATCAATTGAGCCGTCTCCACCAGTTCCTGTAATTTGATTTGCCAATCTGTTATTTTTGGAGCCTCGTGATCTTTCCATCCCTTGGCCACAAGTATATGAGCTGCTGCGGTTGCATACAAGAATACCTCTCTTAGATTTTTTGGGATCTCTTTATCTAAAATACTTCATAGAAATGCCTCCGTTTTTTTCCGTAAAAGTTATCCCCATCATCTTTTTTAATTCATCATATATTCCCCCCCCCCCCAAAAAAAATCTTAATCTTTTCACACGTCCGCCACATGTGGCTCATGTCACCGTTATTTCCTCCACATCTCCAAGAAGCATTTGCCAAATTTTTATACATTCTTGATCATCTGGAAGGAGTGAGGTACCACCTATGAGGCATTTTCATCATGTTCTCTCTTATCAAGCCCTATTTCTGGCTCTGGCTCTGGCTCTGGCTCTGGCTCTGGCTCTGGCTCTGGCTCTGGCTCTGGCTCTGGCTCTGGCTCTGGCTCTGGCTCTGGCTCTGGCTCTGGCTCTGAATGAGGCTCTGGCTCTGGCTCTGATTCATGGTCTCACTCTGACTCTGATTCAGGGTCTCGCTCTGGCTCTGGCTCTGGCACTCTATCAAGGACTGTTTTAGACTCAGGCTGTGGCTGTGGCTCTGCCTCTGTTTCAGGCTCAGTCTCTGGTTTTTTTTTTTTTAAAAAGATATTTATTAAGGTTTTCACAATATTACAAAATGAAAAAGAAAAAAAGAAAAAATACAAAATAAAAATAGTTAAAAACAACTCAATCTTTCCATTACTTATTTTTCATTAGCTTGTTTCCCAGACCTCCTCACGCCTCCCTTTTTTGTATTCCAGTTCAGTTTGTTGGTTCAGCAAATCCTTACCCTCTTTGTTTTTTGTTTTTTTTTTAAAATATTTATTCCAATTTTAAGATTACAGAAAAAGAAAAAAGTAAAAAAGAAGAAAAACATATCACATACATCCTACAAATCACATACATCCTACCAGAAAAACACACAATACAAAGAAAAATACAAAAGACAAAAAATCACAATAAAAAAGTAACAAAAAAAAATCAAATTAAACCATTAGAACCGTTTTCCCATTTGCTTATTTCCGTGACTTCCTCTCACTTCTCTGCTTTGTATTCTAATTTGAATCGTATCTCCAACAAATCCTTCTAACCTTCTTTTCATTTACTTATTTTAACATTCAAAAATGTTTAATTCTCCTCTATCTTTTTTTTTTTTTTTTTTTTTTGACACTTCATATTTACTTATTCCATTATACTCTGTCTGCCAATACGGTCTAATATTCTTCTCCGACCTTTTCTAACATTCTTTTATATTACAATATTTCTGAAGATATGTTTTAAATTTTTTCCAGTCTTCTTCCATCGACCCTTCTTCTTGATCTCGAATTCTGCCGGTCATCTCAGCCAGTTCCATATAGTCTATCACTTTTCTCTGCCATTCTTCTCGGGTAGGCAATTCTTGTGTCTTCCAGTATTTCCCAATAAGTATTCTTGCCGCTGCTGTCGCATACATAAAGAAGTTCCTGTCTTCCCTTCGCACCAATTGGCCGACCATGCCCAAGAGGAAGGCCTCTGGTTTCTTCAAGAAAGTATATTTCAATACCTTTTTTAGTTCATTATATATCATTTCCCAGAAGGCCTTGATCTTTGGGCACGTCCACCAAAGGTGAAAGAAAGTACCTTCATTTTCTTTACATTTCCAACATTTATTATCAGGCAGATGGTAAATTTTTGCTAGCTTGACTGGGGTTAAGTACCACCTGTAAATCATTTTCATTATATTTTCTCTTAAGGCGTTACAGGCCGTAAATTTCATACCTGTGGTCCATAACCGTTCCCAGTCAACAAACATAATATTATGTCCAAAATCTTGCGCCCATTTAATCATAGCAGATTTAACCATTTCATCCTGTGTATTCCATTTCAACAGCAGATTATACATTCTTGACAGATTTTTAGTTTTAGGTTCTAACAGTTCCGTTTCCAGTTTAGATTTTTCCTCCTGGAAGCCAATCTTTTTATCTAAGTTAAAAACCTCCCTTATTTGATAATAATGCAGCCAATCTCGAACTTTAGTTTTTAATTTGTCAAAGCTCTGCAATTTTAATTTATCTCCAACTTGTTCTAAAATTTCACAATATTTTGGCCAGTTTGTCTCCATATTTGTTTTTTTCAAAGCCTTAGCCTCCATTGGTGACAGCCACCTTGGTGTTTTACTTTCCAACAAATCCTTATATCTCACCCAAACATTGAATAATGCTTTCCTGACAATATGATTCTTGAAGGCCTTATGCGCTTTAACTTTGTCATACCATAAATATGCATGCCACCCAAACACATTATCGAAACCTTCTAAATCTAAAATGTCCACATTTTCAAGAAGTAGCCAATCTTTCAGCCAACAAAAAGCGGCTGATTCATAGTAAAGTTTAAGATCTGGCAGGGCAAATCCCCCTCTTTCCTTTGCGTCTGTAAGTATCTTAAATTTTATTCTAGGCTTTTTGCCCTGCCAGATAAATTTGGAAATATCTCTTTGCCACCTCTTGAAACAGTCCATTTTATCCACAATTTGTAATGTTTGGAACAAAAACAACATTCTAGGCAATACATTCATCTTTATCGCTGCAATTCGGCCCAACAATGATAACTTCAATTTTGACCATATTTCTAAATCCTTCTTCACCTCTGACCAACATTTTTCATAATTATCTTTAAACAGATTCACATTTTTGGCAGTCATATTTACCCCTAGATATTTCACTTTATTAACAATTGTTAATCCTGTCTCTTTCTGAAACCTCTCCTTCTCTATCTCTGTAAGATTTTTCTCTAATACCTTGGTTTTCATCTTGTTTAATTTAAAACCTGCTACTTGACCAAATTCTTGGATTGATTGTAACACTCTTTTTGTACTAGCTTCTGGCTCCTGTAATGTCAAAACTAAATCATCGGCAAAAGCTTTCAATTTGTACTGTTTAGCTCCGAGTTGTATACCTTTGACCAATTGGTCTTTTCTAATCATATTGAGCAGAACCTCGAGGACCGATATAAAAAGCAATGGGGAGATTGGGCAACCCTGTCTTGTTCCTTTCTCTATCTTAAATTCTTCTGTAACTACATTGTTCACAATAAGCTTAGCTTTTTGTTCCGAATAAATTGCACTTATACCATTTACGAAACTTTGGCCTACCCCCATCCCCTGCAAATTTTTCTTCATAAAGCTCCAAGAAATGTTATCAAACGCTTTCTCTGCATCTACAAATATTAAGACAGCTTTAGTATTGATATTAACTTGCAATTTTTCCAAAATATCAATAATGTTCCTAGTATTGTCTGACAGATGTCTCCCAGGGAGAAAGCCCACCTGGTCTTTATGAATCTCTTTTACCAATACATTTTTTAGTCTTTTAGCCATAATTTCGGCAAAAAATTTGTAATCCACATTTAATAGGGATATGGGACGGTAGTTCTTCAACTGTGTCTTCTCCCCTTCGGTTTTTGGTATAAGTGTAATGTATGCTTCTTTCCATGACTCGGGTGCTTTTCCTCCCCGTAGTATTTCATTACAAAGTTCTTTCAACGGTTGCAGTAACCATTCTTTCAAAGTTTTGTAGTACTTTGCAGTTAGTCCATCCGGCCCTGGAGATTTGCCCAATTTCATATTCTGAATGGCTCCTTCCACTTCTTGGTCAGATATTGTAGAGTTCAATATTGATTTACTGTCTTGAGATATTTTTTGTAATCCATTATTTTCCAAAAATCGGTCAATGTCCAGTTCTTTCTGCGTCTCCTGCGTATATAACTGTTTAAAATAATTCTGAAAGCACTTCCGAATCTCTCCAGGATTCTGAATATTCTTCCCTTCTACAACCAAGTTCGTAATCGTATTCAGCTTTTGTCTTTTTTTCATTTGCCAGGCCAGTAACTTCCCACATTTATTTGCCGATTCGAAAGTCTTTTGTTTCATCTGTTTGATCTTCCATTCTATCTCCTGGTTCATCAATTTCATATATTGTACTTGGTATAGCTTTATCTCTTTTAAAATCTCCTGTGAGTTCGGTTTCGCTCTCAGTCTTTTTTCTCCATCTTTAATTTTCTCCAAATTTTTTTCTCTCTTCTCGTTTTGATATCTTTTCCTAATTGCATTTTGTTGTATCAAAAATCCTCTCATCACCGCTTTACTAGCATCCCAAATCACTCTTTTTTCTGTCATAGTATTCAAATTTATTTCAAAATAGTCTCTCAAATTCTTCTGAGCCTTTTTGATAATTTCCTCATTCCTGAATAAGGAGTCATTCATCCCCCATCTGAAGGCCCCAATTGGCGTTGATGTCACTTCAATCTTTACTGGATTGTGGTCAGAGCAGATTTTCGGGCAAATCACCGCTTTTTTAATTTTAGGGGCCAGTCCACTAGTTGTCCAGATTTGGTCTATTCTTGTTACCCTCTTTGTTTATCCTAGTTTATCCTAGTCTTTAATCTTCAAACATTGTAACGTTAAATTTTTACCTATTAATAATCCATTTTTCATATTCCCTTATAGTATTACAGCTGAAAACCACTTAATTTCTATCCAACATCATTCTAACATTCATTAATTTTACAATATTTCTGTAAATAGTCTTTAAATTTCTTCCAATCTTCTTCCACCGACTCTTCTCCCTGGTCTCAGATTCTGCCAGTCATTTCCGCCAGTTCCATATAGTCCATCACCTTCATCTGCCATTCTTCCAGAGTGGGTAGATCTTGTGTCTTCCAATACTTTGCAATGAGTATTCTTGCTGCTGTTGTGGCATACATAAAAAAAGTTCTGTCCTTCTTTGGCACCAATTGGCCGACTATGCCCAGGAGAAAGGCTTCTGGTTTCTTCAAGAAGGTATATTTAAATACCTTTTTCAATTCATTATAGATCATCTCCCAGAAAGCCTTAATCCTTGGGCACGTCCACCAAAGGTGAAAGAATTTACCTTCAGTTTCTTTACATTTCCAACATTTATTATCAGGCAAATGGTAGATTTTTGCAAGCTTGACTGGGGTCATGTACCACCTGTATATCATTTTCATAATATTCTCTCTTAAGGCATTGCATGCCGTAAACTTCATACCTGTGGTCCATAACTGTTCCCAGTCAGCCATCATTATGTTATGTCCAACATCTTGTGCCCATTTAATCATAACAGATTTCACCGTTTCATCCTGAGTATTCCATTTCAACAGCAAGTTATACATCTTTGACAAAATCTTAGTTTTGGGTTCTAACAGTTCTGTTTCTAATTTTGATTTTTCCACCTGGAAACCAATTTTCTTGTCCGAATTATATGCCTCCATTATCTGATAATAATGAAGCCAATCTCGCACTTTGTTTTTTAGTTTCTCAAAACTCTGCAATTTCAGTCTATCTCCCTCTTGTTCCAGAATTTCCCAATATTTCGGCCATTTGGCCTCCATATTGAGCTTTTTCTGTGCTTTTGCTTCCATCGGTGACAACCACCTTGGGGTTTTGTTTTCCAATAAATCCTTATATCTTATCCAGACATTAAACAATGCTTTCCTGACAATATGGTTCTTGAATGCTTTATGTGCTTTGACCTTATCATACCACAGATATGCATGCCATCCAAAGATGTTGTTAAAACCTTCGAAATCCAAAATGTCTGTATTTTCAAGAAGCAGCTATTCTTTCAGCCAGCAAAAAGCTGCTGATTCATAATAAAGTTTAAAGTCTGGCAGGGCAAATCCACCCCTTTCCTTTGCATCAGTTAATATCTTAAATTTTATTCTGGGCTTCTTGCCCTGCCAAAGAAATCTAGAAATGTCTCTCTGCCACTTCTTGAAGCAATCCATTTTGTCCACAATTTGCAATGTTTGAAACAAAAACAACATTCTAGGCAATACATTCATTTTTATCGCAGCAATGCGGCCTAGCAGTGAAAGCTTCAAATTTGACCAAATTTCTAAGTCTTTTTTCACTTCAGCCCAGCATTTTTCATAGTTGTCTTTAAATAGATTCCCATTTTTTGCTGTCATGTTAATCCCCAGGTATTTCACTTTCTTAACCACTGTTAAACCTGTCTCATTCTGAAACCTCTCTCTCTCTCAATCGCAGTTAAGTTTTTCTCTAAAACCTTGGTTTTTAACTTATTCAGTTTAAATCCTGCAACCTGACCAAATTCTTGAATCAGTTCCAAAACCCTTTTAGTACTAGATTCTGGCTCCTGTAATGTCAATACTAAGTCATCTGCAAATGCTCTCAATTTGTACTGTTTAGCTCCGACTTGTATACCTTTAACCAATTGGTCCCTTCTGATCATATTCAGCAGGACCTCCAGGACCGATATAAAAAGCAATGGGGAGATTGGGCAACCTTGTCGTGTCCCTTTTTCTATCTTAAATTCCTCCGTCACCACATTATTTACAATTAATTTAGCCTTTTGTTCTGAATAAATTGCACTTATACCATTTTCAAAGCCTTGGCCTACCCCCATCCCCTGTAGGTTCTTCTTCATGAAACTCCAAGAAATATTGTCAAAGGCTTTCTCCGCGTCCACAAATATCAAAACTGCCTTGGTATTTATATTCACTTGTAGTTTTTCTAAAATATTGATTATGTTTCTCACATTGTCAGACAAATGTCTACCCGGGAGAAAGCCTGCTTGATCTTTATGAATCTCTTCCACTAACACTTTTTTTAGTCTTTTAGCCAAAATGTCTGCAAAGATTTTGTAATCCACATTGAGCAGTGATATGGGGCGGTAGTTCTTAAGCTGGGTCTTTTCAGTCTCTATTTTCGGTACAAGTGTAATCTACGCTTCTTTCCATGACTCTGGTGCCCTTTTCCCACCCATTATTTCGTTATAGACTTCCTTTAAAGGTTGTACTAGCCATTCTTTCAAGGATCTGTAGTATCTAGAAGTCAGTCCATCCGGTCCTGGAGATTTACCTAGTTGCATATTCTGAATGGCACCTTCTACCTCCTGTTCAGTTATTTTATAGTTCAGCATTAATTTATTTTCTTGAGAGATGAAAAGGCATGTTATCTCTGTAGACACAAATTCACACTTTTGAGAACTGCAAAAGCAAGCATCTGTGTTTATATCTTCTCATTAGAAAAACTGTCCCAAATAATCTTACAGAAACTTCTGGAAGATCATGACATTGTGAATGGATTAATGGAATTCATTTACCAAAAAAATTAAACATTGCATATAAAACCTCATACTACATAATTAAAAACAAATCCTTATTTCCTGATGAATAGCTTTTGAACTATAACGTAACTTAAATAGAAAACTATCTTTAGAAAGATTTTTCCTCCAAAAACATTTTTTTAAAAAAATCCAATTTAAATAAAAAAAAATCCAATTTCAAAAAATAAATCTGATTTTATATTTTTTAAAAAATATCATTGATTTTTATCCACCCTGGTCGAAGGCCTTAGTCAGGTCAATAAATGCCATATACAGTGGCTGGTTTTGCTCTCTGCATTTGAAGCTGTCAAGCGGTGAAAATCATGTCCACTGTCCCCCTAGAAGGCCGAAAACCATTTTGGGATTCAGGAAGGGTCACCTCGGATATTGTTAAGAGATTGTTTGCTATGATCCTTGCAAGAATTTTGCCAACCGCATATAAAAAAGGATGCCTTGATAGGTTCTGCAATCGTGTCTTATCACCTTTTTAAAAGAGGGTGATAATTTTGGCATCCCTAAAGTCTGCTGGGATCTCCTCTCCCCCAGATTTTTCCAATGAGCTTGTGAAGTTGTTGTGCAAGTTCAGTTCCACCCACTTTGAAGACCTTGGCAGGTATCCCATCAGGTCCGCTGGCTTTGTTGTTTTTCATTTGGTTAATAGCTGTACACAACTCACCCAAATTTGGAGATACTGCAAGCTCATCTCTAATTGGTTTTTGCAAAATTTGTGAAAGGACCTCAGCAGCTGCGGGTGAGTTGTGGTTAAGGAGATGCTGGTAATGTTCTTTCCAGCATAGTGCAATAGCTTCTTTATCTTTTAGAAGTGTGGTACCGTCTGTTGAGCGTAGGGGGCATATGCCCATAGATGGTCTTTGTGGCTTTAAAGAAACTGTGCATCATGAGTGTCGGCTAAGTGCGGGATCTCTTGAGCTTTATTTTATCCACCACGTGTTCTTGAGTTCTCTGGTTCGTCTTTGAACCTCAGCCTTAGCGTTGGCATAGGTTTTTTTCTTAGTGGCGCAGTTTCTATCTCTTTGCCAGATCTGAAAGACCTTCCTTTTCTTGTCAATAATGCCTTCAAATCTCACTGTATTCTCATCAAACCAGTCCTGGTGTTTCTTGGTTTGGTATCCAATAGTTCGTTCACAGGCTGCAATAATGGATGTTTTTGTTGGCTATTTGCAGTTTAGTAGTGCTGCAGAGTTCAAAATTGGGAAAGGAGTACGGCAAGGCTGTATATTGTCTCCCTGCTTATTTAACTTATATGCAGAATTCATCATGCGAAAGGCTGGGCTGGATGAATCCCAAGCCGGAATTAAGATCGCTGGAAGAAATATCAACAACCTCAGATATGCAGATGACACAACCTTGATGGCAGAAAGGGAGGAGGAATTAAAGAACCTTTTAATGAGGGTGAAAGAGGAGAGCGCAAAATATGGTCTGAAGCTCAACATCAAAAAAACGAAGATCATGGCCACTGGGCCCATCACCTCCTGGCAAATAGAAGGGGAAGAAATGGAGGCAGTGAGAGATTTTACTTTCTTGGGCTCCATGATCACTGCAGATGGTGACAGCAGTCACGAAATTAAAAGACGCCTGCTTCTTGGGAGAAAGGCGATGGCAAACCTAGACAGCGTCTTAAAAAGCAGAGACATCACCTTGCCAACAAAGGTCTGTATAGTTAAAGCCATGGTTTTCCCAGTAGTGATGTATGGAAGTGAGAGCTGGACCATAAAGAAGGCTGATCGCCGAAGAATTGATGCTTTTGAATTCTGGTGCTGGAGGAGACTCTTGAAAGTCCCATGGACTGCAAGAAGATCAAACCTATCCATTCTGAAGGAAATCAGCCCTGAGTGCTCACTGGAAGGACAGATTGTGAAGCTGAGGCTCCAATACTTTGGCCACCTCATGAGAAGAGAAGACTCCCTGGAAAAGACCCTGATGTTGGGAAAGATGGAGGGCACAAGGAGAAGGGGACGACAGAGGACGAGATGGTTGGACAGTGTTCTCGAAGCTACAAACATGAGTCTGACCAAACTGCGGGAGGCAGTGGAAGACAGGAGTGCCTGGCATGCTCTGGTCCATGGGGTCACGGAGAGTCGGACACGACTAAACAACTAAACAACAACAGCACTGCAGAGAGCTTGCTGGGGAGACCATGCATTAAAAAGGGACTAAAAAATAACTTAAACAAGGTTTAAATAACAAAAACAAAAACTCCTTATACACTAAATACATCAACAACAAACATGACCCAACCACCAACCCATCCCCCAGGGTAAGGAGAGAGCTAGGTGCTGCTCCTTATATACTATGCCCAAATGCTGACACAGCTTAATTAACACAACCTAGCAGCACCTGCTATGTTTCACAGCTGTAAGACTGGGTCTCGTTATTTGCGCTGGCCCTGGCCCTTAAAGACATACACAACTTGTGAAGCAATAATGAACCTTCACATTTTAAAGTGACCATTCAACAGTTTTTAGCTTCGTCCAGTGTTCCTCAGTGTCATTTGGGAATTCCGAAAGCAGATAGTCCTTAAGAGTTGTTTGGAGGCAATCCTGCTTAATGGGCTCTTGAAGCGCTTGAGTGTTCATTTTGCGGCTTGGTTTCCTTCCTTGAAGCCATCTTGATAGCCATCATGGAGCATATTAATTGGTGATCTGCCCAGCAATCATCAGCACTCGTCATAGCTCTAGTAAGGAGCGATCTTCAGCTCGGACAATTACATAGTCTAAGAGGTGCCAGTGGTTTGACCGAAGGTGCCTCCCAAGATATTTTAAATTTATTTTTCTATTGAGTGTGTTGGTAATAACAACATATCGACAAAAGTAAGATTTTGTTCTGGTTGCTGTTGCCAATTCCTTCTTTCCCAATAGTCCCAGGCCACAGTTCAAAATCTTGTCCAACTCTTGCATTAAAGTCACCCAGGAGGATAATTTTATGCTCCTTAGGTATCTCTGATAGGATGGTATCCAGCTGAGAGTAAAATTTTTCTTTCATGTCTTCATCGGCATCCAGTGTTGGTGCATAAGCACTTAGAATAGTGGCCTGTTGGTTTTTGGCGAGTTTATTCGAAGGGTTGATAGTTGCTCATTAATGCCAGTAGGGACTTCTGACAAGAGCGTCACAATATCATTTTTGATAGCAAAGCCTGCTCCATGTACTGGAGGTTCTTGTTCAGGTAGAGCTTTCCAGAACAATGTGTAGCCCCCTTTTTCTTCCTTCATTTGTCCCTCTCCTGCTGCAGTATCGATGTTAAAATGTCACAATTCTCTTGCAATGATGACAATTCTGTGTTCAGGACGCTCATTATCTGTGTTATCCAACAAAGTCTGTATGTTCCATTGTCTTTTACGACCACTGTGTGGTGACCCCACTGGGCATGGTAATCCAGTCAGGGAAAAAGGGAGGCAGACTATGTTTAGGGCAGCCTTTCTAGCCCCTCCCCCTTTTTCAGGGTGAGCAGAGTGGATCCTAAATAGGGCTGTTCAGTCATGGATTTAGCTGCCGAACTGCTCAACTGCCTCATTCCTTGAGTTAGAGTGACTGAATCTGTATCCACCGCCCATGTGCCTGTTCATGACTAGGGGATTCCAGGTTTCATGGTCCTGCCCCTGTTACCATTTGCCTATCGCCATGGGACTTTGAGGGTTTGGGATGGGGATGGGTTTTTGGAAGACGCCTGTGCACGAATTTGTTTTATGTGTGTATATCAGTGCACGCCGATCAACGCACAGTCTTCGCAGTAAGGCTCTGTGGAAACTTTGGATAAGAAAGCAGATGAGCAAACAGCTAAGATTGATCAAAATACAGAATGCCTAAATAAATTAACTGGACAAGTCGCACAGAACACACAGGCAATTGGACAGTTGACGGAGGCTACAGCAGAAAACCGGAAATTGGCTGAGGATACTAGACAAAAATTAGAAAACTTAGAACAAGAGGTAAGACCACTCACCAAACAAGTAGGGGAACACCAGATTTATCTTTCTATGATAGAACTGCGAAATCGTGAGAATAATCTAAGGATTAGGTCGCTACAAGAAGCAGAAGAAGGCAACCTAGCTGAGTTTTTAACTAAAGAATTCTCCAAGTTTTGGAATTTAGAGGAAAAGGACTTTAAAATTGTGTCAGCTTTCAGGCTTGGAAGATTCATAAAAAAGGAGAGGCCCAGAGATTGTCTGATAACATTGAGATCAAAGGAGGAAAGGGACAAGATTTTGGGCCTACACTACGGAAAGTCACTGGACATTTTGGACAGAAGAATTGAAATCTACAAAGATATTCCTAGACAACTGTTGGACCTCAGAGCCGCCTATTCTGAACTTGCTAAACTACTAAGGAGCAACTCAATTGCTTTTAGGTGGGAATTCCCCCAAGGAATATCCTTTACCTTTAGAGGGAAGAAGGTCAAAATTAGAACACCGGAAGAGAGAGACAAATTTTTGTCTACATACGAAGAGGACCTCCAAAAAGGAATTGAACTACCTTCTGGGCCTGGAGTACCGGCAGTACCGGCACCTGTGGAACCTGAAGACCCTGTGAATAAGATACCACCCCTAGAAAAATAATCAGATTTACTCAGGATGTCTCTGCAACTTTTGAGCTGGAATATAAATGGCTGTAACATTCCGGAAAAAAGGAAGAAAATATTTCATATATTAAAAAAAGAACAATTGGACATTATTTGTTTACAGGAAACACATGTGACAAGGCTCCACAGAAAAGTGTTAATAAATAAAAGATTGGGCCAGGAATTTATATCTTCGGACAGAGTGAAGAAGAGAGGTGTGGTGATATATGCGAAAGAGAGCCTGTCACCTAAATTCTTATTTAAAGATGAACATGGAAGAATTTTGGCAATTGAGATACAACACCAAGGAGAGAAACTTTTGATATTAGGAATTTACGCACCTAACGAAGGGAAATCGGAATTTTACAAGAAGTTGCATGAGACTATGCTGGATTATCTGGACTATAACAACATCATAATGATGGGAGACATGAATGGGGTCATATCAACCAACATGGACAAGTCACAAAGTCAAAATGTTACAAAAGACGGCAGATTACCTAAAACTTTTTTTGAAATGACAGACAATATGGATTTGATTGACATCTGGAGGACAAAGAACCCCCTAGGAAGAGAGGGAACATTCTTTTCTGAAGCCCAACTGACCTGGACAAGAATCGACCAAATATGGATATCTAGAGGCCTGGCACCTAAGGCTAGAAAAGTGGAAATCTGCCCAAAGACCTGCTCCGACCATAATGCAGTAAAAATGGATATGACACTATTACCAACCGGCTCTTTTAGATGGAAGATGAATGACAATTTGCTTAGAGATCAGGAAATTACCAAGAAGGCCCAAAAAGTTTTGAAGGACTATTTTGAGATAAATATGAATACTACGGTGGAAAAAAGAATCGTCTGGGACGCAAGTAAAGCTGTAATGAGGGGATTCTTGATACAACAGAATGCTGTAAAGAAAAGGACACAAAATGAGAAAAAAGACAAGATTCTGGACAAAATAAAAGAATTGGAGAAGAAGCTAAGATTAAACCTGAAGTCACAGCCAACTCTGAGAGAAATCAAACTTTACCAAACACAATATTCCAAATTGATAAACCAGGAAATAGAGTGGAAGGTCAAATTAATGAAACAAAAAACGTTTGAGTCGGCGAACAAATGTGGAAAACTGCTAGCTTGGCAGTTGAAGAGAAGACAAAGATTAAATACGGTTACAAATTTAGAGATTGAAGGAAGAAACATCCAGAGATACTTTAAAAAATTATACACCCAAGGGCCGCAAGACGAGGCTGAGATTAAACAATTTTTGGCAAAAAATGGATTATCAAAATTGTCACAAGAAAATAGAACAATCCTGAACTGTAAAATAACACGACAAGAGATTGAACAAGCCATTCAGAACATGCAATTGGGCAAATCTCCAGGGCCAGATGGACTGACCTCCAAGTACTATAAGACATTAAAAGACTACTTGATACAACCTTTGATGGAGGTCAGCAATGAAATTATGGAGGGGAAGAGGGCACCGGAGTCGTGGAAGGAAGCGTTTATCACATTAATACCAAAGACGGAAACTGAAAAGACACAACTTAAGAACTATCGTCCCATCTCTCTTTTAAATGTGGATTACAAAATATTTGCAGACATTTTGGCAAGTAGACTTAAAAAAGTTTTAAATGAAGTAATTCACAAGGACCAGGCAGGCTTTCTCCCAGGCAGACATTTGTTTGCTAATACAAGGAACATTATTGACATTTTGGAACTTTTGCAAACAGATATAAACACAAAAGCAGTTTTAATTTTTATAGACGCGGAGAAGGCCTTTGACAACATTTCCTGGAAATTTATGATGGGAAACCTAAAAGAAATGGGAGTGGGACGGGGTTTTGAGAATGGGATTGAGGCGATATATTCAGAGCAGAAAGCTAAACTGATAGTCAATAATGTGGTTACAGAAGAGTTTAAAATTGAAAAAGGAACACGACAAGGTTGCCCTATTTCCCCTTTGTTATTTATTTCGGTTCTGGAAGTGCTATTGAATATGATCAGAGGGGACCGGTTGGTGGAAGGAATTCAGGTCGGACAGAAACAATATAAACTAAAAGCTTTTGCAGATGACCTGGTTTTGACCCTGCAGGAGCCAGAGTCTAGTACGAAAAGAGTATTACAACTGATTCATGACTTTGGTCGGGTGGCGGGATTTAAATTAAATAAACAGAAAACTAAGGTTTTGGGGAAAAACTTGACAGACACAGAGTCAGAACGGTTTCAGAAAGAGACAGAACTTAATGTGGTTAAAAAAGTAAAATACCTAGGGGTAAACATAACAGCAAAAAATCTAAGTCTATTTAAGGATAACTATGAAAAGTGCTGGGCAGAAATCAAGAGAGACTTAGACAGTTGGACAAAATTGAAACTTTCTTTGTTAGGCCGAATTGCTGCTATCAAGATGAATGTATTGCCAAAAATGTTGTTTTCGTTTCAAACACTTCAGGTTTTGGACAGAACGGAGTGCTTTCAGAAGTGGCAGAGAGATATTTCTAAATTTGTCTGGCAGGGCAAAAAGCCCAGAATTAAGTTTAAGATATTAACCGATACGAAAGAAAGAGGGGGCTTTGCCCTGCCAGATTTAAAGTTGTACTATGAGGCCGCAGCGTTCTGCTGGCTAAAAGACTGGCTACTTCTTGAAGACACTGACGTGTTGGATTTGGAAGGGTTTAACAATGCTTTTGGATGGCATGCATACTTATGGTACGACAAGGTTAAAGCAAATAAGGCCTTTAAGAACCATATTGTCAGAAAATCACTGTTTAATGTCTGGACAAAATATAAAGACTTGCTGGAAAATAAAACTCCAAGGTGGCTTTCACCTTTGGAAGCTAAGGCCCGAAAAAGACCCAATATGGAGGCTAAATGGCCAAAATATTGGGAAATATTAGAAAAAGATGGAGACAATTGGAAATTGCAGAGTTTGGAGAAAATGAAGGATAAAGTGCGAGACTGGTTACATTACGCTCAGATTAAAGAAGTTTTTAAAAATGACAAGAAACTAGGGTTCCAGGTGGAGAAATCGAAACTAGAAACAGAATTGTTAGAACCAAAGACTAAGGTACTTTCAAGGATGTATAACTTGCTGTTAAAATGGAATACACAAGATGAAATGGTTAAATCGGCTATGATAAGGTGGGCACAGGACATCGGCTATAATATCATGTTTGAGGACTGGGAAAGGTTGTGGAGTACTGGGTTGAACTTTACTGCATGCAATGCTTTGAAAGAAAATGTAATGAAAATGATATATAGATGGTATATGACCCCAGTCAAACTTGCAAAAATTTACCACCTGTCTGATAATAAGTGTTGGAAATGTAAAGAGAGTGAAGGAACATTCTTCCACCTCTGGTGGACCTGCCCTAAAGTGAAGGCGTTCTGGGAAATGATTTATAATGAACTGAAAAAGGTATTTAAGTATACCTTCACAAAGAAACCAGAGGCCTTTCTTTTGGGTATTGTCGGCCAAGGGGTGGTAAAGAAGGACCGGACATTTTTTATGTATGCAACAACAGCAGCAAGGGTATTACTTGCAAAGCACTGGAAAGCTCAAGATCTACCCACACTGGAAGAATGGCAGATGCAACTGATAGACTACATGGAACTGGCTGAGATGACCGGCAGAATTCGTGACCTGGGAGAAGAGAAGATGGAGGAGGATTGGAAGAAATTTAAGAATTATTTACAAAAATATTGCAATTTGAGTGAATGCTAAGCAGGATGCTAGATCACAAATAATTGAGCACCACTAACTTAGATGACTTAAGATAATAAGTGAGATTGAGAAAATATAACTCTTTCTGAGAATTATAAGATTATAAATATATAGATGGGATACAAGAATGTAAATATGATAATAAATTGCTGGTAAAAAGTTATAACGATGAAAGTGGGAGCGGGAGATGTGAGGAAGTCCAAAAAAAAATGTGAAAGTATGTTAAGATATTTGTTATACTGCCTGTTACATTTATTCTTATTGTAAACTCCAATAAATATTTTTTTTTTAAAAAAAAGGCTCTGTTCCTTTTTTTTTTTGTAATAATTTTTTATTGATTTTCCATTAAACACATATAACCAAATCAAACATTTTCACAAATTTCAACTTTTGGACTTCCGTCAGCTTCTCTGCCAATCTTCCATATTAAATTTTTTTATTACGCATTCCCTAAATTTAATATTGCCTTTTAATATACCCTTCCTATCTTGTTCTCTTTTTTACAATACTCCTCAAACTTTCACAGAGCTTCTTTAAACCCCACTAGCGTTATTTGATCATCACATATATTTTTCAGATATTCTGTAAATTTTCCCCAGTCCTCGATGAACTTGTGATCTCGTTGATATCTAATCTTCCCAGTTAGTTTGTCCAATTCTGCATACTCCATAAGTTTCATTCTCCATTCTTCAAGGGTCGGTAGTTCCTCCTGTTTCCATTTTTGGGCCATTAATATTCTCGCCGCTTTTACAGCATATTGGAAAAGTTTACAGTCCCTTCTGTTTATCTCAGTTCCTGTTATTCCTAAAAGAAAGGCTTCTGGTTTCTTTACAAATGTATATTTCAACATCTTCTTCAGCTCATTATATATCATTTCCCAGAAACCCTTCACTTTCTTACATTCCCACCACATATGGTAAAATGTCCCTTCTTTTTCTTTACATTTCCAACACTTATTACATGTTTTATACATTTTCGCTAGTTTAGCCGGTATAATATACCATCTATATATCATTTTCATAACGTTTTCTTTTAACGCAGTACATGCTGTAAATTTTATATTTTCCTTCCATATCTTTTTCCAATCCTCCAATTGTATATTATATCCAAAGTCCCTGGCTCTGTTTCAGTGGCATGAGTATCACGACGACCAGTAGATTCCTATCTGCTGCAGCCTTCATCCGCCTTCACAGCCATTGTAACATACTGCTTGTTAGCATCCGCCTGTTATGCCGTTGAGGATTTCTTGGGTCATTCTTTGTCTAGCTCCTCCCCTTTGACCTTAGTGCCTTGGGTGACCCTGCTGGGAGTACAAGACTCTTGACGGCTTCACACACAAGGGTCATAGGAATGTGCAAGCCCACTCACCACAACAAGGTGATGATCCAGCAAGTGAGCAAGTACAGTCGACTATTGCCTGGTAACTAGAAAGGCTCTTCTGTCAATTAATTTGTTTAATATTGATAATAGGACAGAAAGTGACCATTTGCCCTTGGTTCTTTCTATTGTACCCCAGGACATAAACTTGCACCCCCCAGTCCGGATGCCAAACCATGAACTAGATGGAGGCTTGCTGATCAGAAAGTGGCAGTTTGAATCCCCGCGATGGGGTGAGCTCCTGTTGCTTGGTCCCTGCTCCTGCCAACCTAGCAGTTCAAAAGCATGCAGCACAAGTAGATAAATAGGTACCGTTCTGGCGGGAAGGTAAACAGCGTTTCCGTGCACTGCTCTGGTTCGACAGAAAGCGGCTTAGTGATGCTGGCCACATGACCCGGAAGTTGTACGCCGGCTCCCTCGGCCAGTAAAGCAAGATGAGCACTGCAACCCCAGAGTCATTCACGACTGGACCTAATGGTCAGGGGTCCCTTTACCTTTACCTAAAGCAGTCTACTGCAGTTAATGCCAGGCTAAATTTGGAATCAGCAATATGATCAAAAAATAAAAAGGTCAATCTGTAGAAGCTTCTATTGAGGCATATGATAATCTTATTGAACTTTTACAGGATGTGGTCTCAACTAGCGTAAATTCAGGTGACAAAACCATTAGAATCTTAGAATCATAGAATCATAGAATCATAGAATCATAGAGTTGGAAGAGACCACAAGGGCCATCGAGTCCAACCCCTTGCCAAGCAGGAAACACCATCAGAGCACTCCTGACATATGGTTGTCAAGCCTCTGCTTAAAGACCTCCAAAGAAGGAGACTCCACCACACTCCTTGGCAGCAAATTCCACTGTCGAACAGCTCTTACTGTCAGGAAGTTCTTCCTAATGTTTAGGTGGAATCTTCTTTCTTGTAGTTTGGATCCATTGCTCCGTGTCCGCTTCTCTGGAGCAGCAGAAAACAACCTTTCTCCCTCCTCTATGTGACATCCTTTTATATATTTGAACATGGCTATCATATCACCCCTTAACCTCCTCTTCTCCAGGCTAAACATGCCCAGCTCCCTTAGCCGTTCCTCATAAGGCATCGTTTCCAGGCCTTTGACCATTTTGGTTGCCCTCCTCTGGACACGTTCCAGTTTGTCAGTGTCCTTCTTGAACTGTGGTGCCCTGAACTGGAAACAGTACTCCAGGTGAGGTCTGACCAGAGCAGAATACAGTGGCACTATTACTTCCCTTGATCTAGATGCTATACTCCTATTGATGCAGCCCAGAATTGCATTGGCTTTTTTAGCTGCCGCGTCACACTGTTGGCTCATGTCAAGTTTGTGGTCAACCAAGACTCCTAGATCCTTTTCACATGTACTGCTCTCAAGCCAGGTGTCCCCCATCTTGTATTTGTGCCTCTCATTTTTTTTGCCCAAGTGCAATACTTTACATTTCTCCCTGTTAAAATTCATCTTGTTTGTTTTGGCCCAGTTCTCTAATCTGTCAAGGTCATTTTGAAGTGTGATCCTGTCCTCTGGGGTGTTAGCCACCCCTCCCAATTTGGTGTCATCTGCAAATTTGATCAGGATGCCCTTGAGTCCATCATCCAAGTCGTTGATAAAGATGTTGAATAAGACCGGGCCCAAGACAGAACCCTGTGGCACCCCACTAGTCACTCTTCTCCAGGATGAAGAGGAACCATTGATGAGCACCCTTTGGGTTCGGTCAGTCAGCCAGTTACAAATCCACTGAGTGGTAGCATAGTCAAGACCGCATTTTACCAGCTTCTTTACAAGAATATCATGAGGCACCTTGTCAAATGCCTTGCTGAAATCAAGGTAGGCTACATCCACTGCGTTCCCTTCATCTACCAGGCTTGTAATTCTGTCAAAAAACGAGATCAGGTTAGTCTGACATGACTTCTTTTTCAGAAATCCATGCTGACTATTGGTGATCACAGCATTCCTTTCTAGGTGCTCACAGACTGTTTGCTTAATGATCTGCTCCAGAATCTTCCCTGGTATTGATGTCAGACTGACTGGGCGGTAATTATTTGGGTCCTCTCTTTTCCCCTTTTTGAAAATAGGGACAACATTTGCCCTCCTCCAGTCTGCCGGGACTTCGCCTGTTCTCCAGGAATTCTCAAAGATGACTGCCAGTGGTTCTGAGATCACATCTGCCAGTTCTTTTAATACTCTTGGATGCAGTTCATCTGGCCCTGGAGACTTGAATACATCTAAACTAGCCAAGTATTCTTGTACTATCTCCTTAGTTATTCTGGGCTGTGTTTACTTTGCTGAATCATTTGCTCCAAATTCTTCAGGTCGGGCATTGTTTTCTTTATCGGAGAAGACTGAGGCAAAGAAGGCATTGAGGAGTTCAGCTCTTTCTGTGTCCCCTGTTTGCATTTCACCATCTTCTCCTCTGAGTGACCCCACTGTTTCTTTGTTCTTCCTTTTGCTACGGACATACCCATAAAAGCCTTTTTTGTTGCTTTTAACCTCTCTAGCAAGCCTGAGTTCATTCTGTGCTTTAGCTTTTCTGACTTTGTGTCTACACGTGCTGGCTATTTGTTTGAATTCCTCTTGGGTGGTTTCCCCCCTTTTCCATTTTTTGTACACATCCTTTTTTAATCTTAACTCAGTTAAAAGTTCTTTAGATAGCCACCCTGGCTTCTTTAGGCACCTTCCATGTTTCTGTCTCATTGGTATTGCCTGACGTTGTGCTTTTAGTATCTCCCTCTTAACAAACTCCCAGCCATCATGAACTCCCTTTCCTTTTAGTATTACTGTCCATGGGATCTCACCCAGCACTTCCCTAAGGTTTATGAAGTCAGCTTTCTTAAAGTCAAGAAATTGAGTCCTAGTATGCTTGGCTGCTCCTTTCCGCTGTATAGTAAACTTCAGAAGAGCATGATCACTCGCGCCTAATGATCCTTCCACTTCTACCCCACTAACCAGGTCATCAACATTGGTTAGGACCAGATCTAAAATGGCTGTTCCTCTTGTTGCTTCTCCCACTTTCTGGACAATGAAGTTGTCTGCAAGGCCAGTGAGGAATCTGTTTGACCTTATGCTCTTGGCTGAGTTTGACATCCAACAAATATCCGGGTAACTGAAGTCCCCCATTACTACTATCTCCCTTCCTTTTGCATGCTTGGCCATCTGTTCCAGGAAGGCATCATCTACGTCCTCCGTTTGGCTTGGGGATCTATAGTAAACTCCCACAATGAGGTCACTGTTATTCTTCTCTCCCTTAATTTTGACCCAAATGCTCTCACTTTGGCTTTGAGGTTCTAAATCTTGGATCTCTTCACAGGTATACACATCCCTGACATATAACGCCACTCCTCCTCCTTTCTTGTCTGGTCTGTTTCTCTGAAATAGATTGTATCCCCCCATTATTACATTCCAATCGTGGGACTTATCCCACCAGGTTTCAGTGATGCCTATTATGTCATATTTAGTTTGCTGTACCAAGAGCTCAAGCTCATCTTGTTTATTTCCCATGCTTTGCGCATTAGTGTACAGACATTGAAGTCCATTAATCATTCCCCCGTGACTCTTATTTAAGGATTTTTTCCTCCCACCACTAGGTCTGCGTGCTGTTTGCTCCATTTGGTCTATGACATTTGGATGATCATCTTCATCAATTGATAGACTCCTACCTTCAGGAGCACTGTCTCCCTCCCCCACATTAGTCAGTTTAAAGCCCTCCTGATGAGGTTTCTGAGATTTTTGGCAAAAACATTCCTCCCAACCGTTGTGAGGTGCAGCCCATCGCTTGCCAGAAGTCCATCTTCAAGAAACTGCAGTCCGTGATCTAAGAATCCAAACCGTTCCTGTTTACACCATTTGCGAAGCCAGCTGTTCACTTCCACTATTTTCCCCTCTCTCCCTGGGCCACGTCGTTCAACTGGGAGGACAGATGAGATGACAATTTGTGCATTTAATTGCTTCAATTTCCTGCCCAGAGCCTCGTAGTCTCTTTTGATCTTCTGGAGGCTATTGCTTGCAGTGTCATTGGTTCCCACATGAACCAAGAGGAAGGGGTATTTGTCAGTGGGTTTTATGATTCCTTGCAGTCGTTCAGTTACATCTTGGATCTTAGCCCCGGGGAGACAGCACACTTCCCGAGACATCTTGTCAGGCCCACAGATCACTGCTTCTGTTCCCCTCAGTAGGGAATCCCCTATCACCACTACACGCCTCCTCTTAGGTTTGGTCGGGGTTCTTCCGTGAGCTGTCCGCTCCAAGGTCGCCTGCACATTCCCTGAGGACTGACTTTGCTGCTCGTCTTCATATACCTGATCCACTGTAATGAGGGAGAGATCCTCAAATGGAGTCTGCTCTTCGTCTTCCATGCTAGGGGAGAGGACCTCAAAGCGATTGTGTATTTCTAAACAATCAGAGCGAACCCTGGGCCTCCTACTTCTTTGAGTCACGTTTCTCCATATATCTGGCTCCTGTGTTGGTGAACTAGCGTCCTTCTCAGGGGAGTCCCCTGTCTCCTCCTTGGTGGAGACGGTGTGCTCTGTTGCTTCCAAGAAGAGCTCCAGCTCTCTAATTCTTTGGAGCGTAGCTACACGTTCCTCCAGTTGCTGGACTTTGTCTTTTAAGAGGGCAATCAACATGCAATTGCTGCAGGTAAAGCTGCCTGCAACCTTTGGCAAGATGGCAAACATTGCGCAGGAACTACAGGCGACTGCAGCTGTTCCCTCCCCCTCCATCTTGAGAACGTGTTGTTGGGGGTGGCTACAGCGGTCCTCCATCATAAAAAGTGTGAAGACAGGACAAATAACTCCCCCCACAAAAAAAACCTAGGTCTCCCCCAACAAACGTTTGAGACTAGCTCCCCTAAATCTAAAAGATGGATCAAACCCTTTTTGCTCCTTCTTCAGCTGCTGCCCTGCAAGCTCTGATAAGCTCCTCCCACAGCTAATCACCTGCCTCAACAGAAACCCTGCCCCCTCTGACCTTTGCACAGGGAGAGCAGCCAATCAGCCACAAAGAAACACACACACACACACACACACACACACACACAAGAAAACCCTTTTTGCTCCTTCTTCAACTGCTGCCCTGCAAGCTCTGATAAGCTCCTCCCACAGCTAATCACCTGCCTCAACAGAAACCCTGCCCCCTCTGACCTTTGCACAGGGAGAGCAGCCAATCAGCCACAAAGAAACACACACACACACACACACACACACACACACACAAGAAAACCCTTTTTGCTCCTTCTTCAACTGCTGCCCTGCAAGCAGTGTAAGTTACACAGGGTGTAACTGGTTCATCAATGCTTGTCATAGAAAGAAAAAAGATCTTGGACTCTTACAGAGAGTATAGTAAAGCTGGCCTAAGTTACTTACCTCCAACCTATCTTGTATTGAAAAGATAGTATAAGCACTGTTAGCAATGAAGAAAAGGCAGCTTGAACATAATTCCTGGTCCGTACTATTGAACGATTTCTTAAATAATGATGCTAAAGGGTCATTCCACACCAAATCACCTGCTTTTCATACTCGACCGTGCTCTCACGACTCAGATTTTCTTCAAAAAAAAAAACAATACATACCTATGAGATAACCACAAATTAATTTTTAAAGATATTTTGGTCCAAAATTGGGTGCAGGAGAATTTTTTTAAAAAAGTTTTCTTCCCCCCAAAATTGAAGAAAATCTGAGTCATGAGAATACATGGCACCAGGTGATTTGGTGTGGAATGACCCCAAATTGTTCTGGCACTTGGTTTTCAATATGTTAAAAAATAGCACTCCTGCCCCCAGGTGCACCATCCCGACTCATATATGGGAGAATCATTTAAAAACAATTTTTGCTGAAACTTCAAACTCCCTCTCCAGAAGTGATGGTCCTGCTATTGACGTATTAAATGTCCCATTATGGAACAAGGTCATAGTAGAAGAATTAACCAGGAGCCTAAAGAGTGGCAATGATGATTCCAGAGGAGCTGATCAAATCAAATAATAATAACATAATCTCCGAAACCCAAGCTGCTTTCCATGCAAACTACTGAACATCTGACCAGACCACTCCAAGGCAATCTATGTGGCCTTTATGGACCTAAAATCTTCCTTTGTAGTCAAAGTTGTATTGAGTGATGGGGGACAAAAGATTCTTATACCTTACAAAAGCCTTATATAGTGATAGTAACATGCAGGTAAGATACGGCCCACTGGGGCAACACTCTGACAAAATCACGATATCAAGAGGGGTCAGACAGGGTTTTATTCATGCCCCCCTATTGTTTAATCTTTTTAAAAATGATTTAGAGTAAGTCCTAATGGGCCGAGATGGGCACTGCCCCAAACTGGGGATAAGAAGCACCCCACTTCTATTGTATGCGGATGAAGTTGCTATCCTTTCACGCTCCAAATCTGGGTTAAAACATCAACTGAGCAAGTTTTTGGATTATTTCTCTGAAAATGACCTCACAATCAATTATGCAAAATATAAAATTATGGAAATAAATTCTCCTCAAACAGATGGTTCCTCAACGGTCATGCCTTGAACAGACCAAAAGCTTTCGGTATTTAGGATTTATCTTTCACCACACAAAGTCTTGGAACACCCATTGGTTGATTACACCCCAAGTAGCAGAGGTAAGCAAACTGGCAATTCTCTGTTTCTTTCATACACAGGGAGGTCAGTATACCTTAAAAGTATCTAATGCGAAATCTGCATCACAACTCTTATATGCTGCCAACATTTTGTACAAGGGCTCTTTTCTCAAGCTTGATACATTTCAGTTAAAGTTTCTGAGGTCCTTTCCTTACTTCAGGTATTAAATTGTGTACCAAATTTGATACTTCTGTTGGAAACAGAAGGTCCATTTTCAATTAAGGCCTGGTGGAGTGCTATGAAATATTGGCTAAGAATCCGTGTGTATGGCCTTGGGGACGGTCTACTCCTTCATTTGATACATCAGCTCCTGGTCAAAAACCATGGTGCGTAAGGCCTCCTTGATAGGTCTTTCACCATCTTTTCTTACACACCTGGGGTATGATACTGCTGTCAAAACTGAAACAGAGGTTATGGGAATACTGTCTTTAGTGATTTACAATCTTGCTCACGGGACCTGTGGCCCTGCAGGGTTTTTTATTATCTCCCTACCTTAAAAATTTGACCGTCTCTAACTATCACCTTCTGTTTTCTAAAGCCAGATTTTTCCCTTCTGAAGTGCTGAAGTGAAGATTGACTGGTGTCCCATGCCAAAATAGGCTGTGCCCATGTTCCCAGGAAGTTGAATGTATAGAACACATTTTATTGTATTGTAGTCTGTATAAACAGGTTAGACAGCATCTAATCGATCCAATACCAACAGAACAACCTGGAATTGCTGAATCCTTTTATGTTAAGCTTCTCCTTGAGGATAAGTTTGATTCTATTATATTGGCTGTGGCAAAATTCCTCTTGGAGGCAGTAAAAATCAGAAATCAGTATGTACAGGCTAATGCTCCTCTGTTGGCTAGCAAGGCTGATTTTACACCTTAATAACTGTTGATATTTACTATTGTTGTACTGTGTATTTGGGGTCTATGGACTACAATAAAGTTCTGTGTGTGTGTGTGCATGCCCGTGCTTTTATGAGCCAGGATGGACAAGGGTCAAGAAGACAGGTGGTTGTTTTTACTCGTCCAAGCAGCCTGTCCACATCCTCTGAGATAACAGGTTAAAACTGATCCCATACAACTTTACTAGAAAGAGCACTGGCACTCTCCCGCCCCAGCCCTGCTACCACAGTGTGTTGATGTGTGCGCAGAATATATTCTTGAGTTTTCTTCTCATAAACTTACAGCAGTTTCTTTTCTATTGAGCTTCTTTATTGTTGACAAAGATTTACATTTTGTCAAATTCAAATAAAATAACATTATCCTTTCCTTCTTCCAGCCATCTGGCTCTGAGACTCAGTGCTGAGTCATGTACAATTCACACACTGACACTTTACATTCTCTCTCTCTCTCTCTCTCTCTCTCTCTCTCTCTCTCTCTCTTTTAAATAAAATTTTATTGTTTTTCCAAAAATATCAAAATGGAAAAAACAGAAAAGAAAAAAATCATAACCAAATTAAACCATAATTTTTTGGTTGACTTCCTTCCACTCCGCCTCTTGGTTCCATTATAATATACTTGTTCATGCACGTCCATAATATCTTATATACTTAACAGTCCAATTTTAAAACATCCTTCATCTTAGTACAAGTGACTTTTAAAAGTTATGTAGCACCCTGCTTGTGGTTAACGCTTAGCTGGAATGAAATATTCAACGCAGCAATAGAGAAATTAAAATAATAATTTATTTGTCAGACAAATAAATGAGAGACACAGTGGTATATGGATACCAAAGCTCTGCCTACTCCAGCCCTGATGGCCAGCACTTATATTTCCTCAGCCCAGCCCCCTTGCTCCTCCTTTGGCTGCCTCTATCCAATCAGCCTGGTTGAAATTCCTATTGGTTGTTTGCTAGAACCAATCATAAAAGATACACCCATTTCCTATTACCTTTTATGGGAGACAAAGAGCTATATTTCCTTCTATCCATAAATAGCAGACAAGTAGCCATATATCTTACATTTACCTCGACCAGGCACCTCAATTACCAGATAACCTTTGGCCCCTGTTGCCCTATTCACCGCAAACCAGATGGCTAAAGCAGATGGTGCATGGTTTTTAATTTTTTTATCTTAAAGAGATCTTGAGTTCACCTTCTCACACACCATAATAAGAATCTAACATAAGAATCTAACATTTCTTACTTTCTAAATCCTTTGCATAATTACATTTAAGCCAATATATTTCATACATAACATAGATAGATTTTTAGAAGGAAAGGCCTTTTCAAATTAAAAGGAACTTAGTAAAAGCTAAGTTCTCTAAGTTCTCTAAAGTCTCTGAAGCTTCAGAGCAGCTTCAGAGAGAAGCCTTTTTCCCTAACCAGCTGCTGTTTCTAAAAGCAACCTCTTCAATTTAACCTTTAACCTTATGAAAATATGGCTCGAGTCTTCTGTTAAACAATAAATTTCACTATTTACCAGCTCTTAATTGTGTTTTTGCAGCTTGATTGTATTCTGTAATTTGTATGGTCAGTGTGACCTTTTTGCTCCCAGCCTCTAATTTCCTTTTACAACCCTGAAATACTTTTTACAACCCTGAAATACAGCTATTTATAGCAGTGGGGCCCTTGAACAGCTGCCAGAGTATTCAGCTGGTCTCTCCCTGGCATGAGAGATATAAATATTTACAAATATATTTTTTAAGCTCAAAGCAGATCCTGATCAGATGCCTCAGTTATACTAATGTAATAATATATACACAAAGCTTAAAAATATGCATTTAACACTTGCCCTTTTTATAATAATTTGTTCTGCATAGTTCAGTAATTTATTTTACCAGTGTTTTTCTTTATCTTCTTTGGCTGAGTCGTCTTCCTTCCATAGGGGCTGGCTGGTCTTGGCCCGGCATCCAGTCTCGTATATCGGAACAAAGTTTTCCCCTCAAACAATCCATAAAGTCCTGTACATCTCAAGATCATAACTTCGATTTTTTAAACAATCATTCCCCACATTTTCTTAAAATTTTTATATGTCTTTCCCCAGGCCTTTTTGATAATTTTACATTGCCACCACATAAGGTAGCCTCTTAAACCTTTTGCCCTCCCTTCTTGTTTCTTCTCTAACATAGTCAATTAGGCGGCCATTTTTGTCACATCTGGGCTGTGTTTTAAGGGCTTCTCTGGGGTTTCTGTAGTTGCCTCAGCGGTGTTGGTGAAGCAGGGGGCAGACAAGCAGACAGACAAATAGACCAACAGACAAACAGTTGACATAAAAGGGTTAATAGGCAGAGATTCAAGAGACCAATAGGGTGGGGCCAGAGGGAGAGGGAGGGTGGGGAGGGTAATTTGTAGATATCCCTGTGGGCACATACCTACATGCTCATGCACACAATGGGGGGGGGGAGTGGGATCCAGTTAAGGGTGGGAAAAGAGGTTAGGGATTTGTAGTAGAGAGTTAAGAATTTAAGACTGGCAAGGTTGTGTTCAGGAGCAGAACAACACAAAACACAACAAAGACAAGGGAGAGAGGAAAAGGAAGAAAAAGAAGGGAAGGAAGGGAAAATGGAGTAAAATATAAAGAAGAAATAGAGGCGAGAGAAATGTGGTCTCTTCCAACTCTATGATTCTATGAAATAGATGAGGGGAAAAATTAGTAATAGTACAGTGGTGCCTCGCAAGACGAAATTAATTCGTTCCGCAAGTTTTGTCGTCTTGCGATTTTTTTCGTCTTGCGAAGCACGGTGTCGGGAAAGTTTTGGAAAAGCTTCAAAAACCACCAAAGTCTTTAAAAACCTCAAAAAAGGCTACCACACAGCGTTCTATGAGTTGCTCCTCAAAGTCAAGTCGCAACTGTATTAACGGTGTTAAGAAAAAGGAAACAAACTTGCAAGACGTTTCCGTCTTGCGAAGCAAGCCCATAGGGAAAATCGTCTTGCGAAGCAGCTCAAAAAACAAAAAACCCTTTGGTCTAGCGAGTTTTTTGTCTTGCGAGGCATTCGTTTTGTGAGGTACCACTGTAATGATAAATAATTGCAGTGATAGTCCAAGTTATAGTATGAAGTGAGTGGCCACAAAGAGGGTTGGTGGGTTGCTATTGAAAGTGGGTGGGGAGATATATGTGTGTAGGTCTGTGATTTTTATTATTATTTGTTGAGGGGGAAGAAGAGAAAAGGGGGGAGGGAGGGGGTAGGAGATTTAAGAGTTAAGAGGGAAGGAAAGAGAAAGCAAAAAACAAAGAGCAAAAAACAAACAAAACCAGAAAGGAAAAAGGAAAAGAAACAACTGAAGATGTTGGAAGTGGTAGTACCTGGAAGGTAGTATATATCAGGCATGTCCAACTATGAAGAGACTGTGATCTACTCCCAGTATAAAAAAATCTGGCAGTGATCTACCCATTGTCATTGGAGAGAGGAGGAGTGTGCATGGGGTGGGTGGGTGGATTGCCAAGAGTTGTTGAGCTCTCCCCCCCCCCCCGTAACTTTTTGTACACGATAAAGATACCACGATCTACCAAGATCAGCCAGGGATCTACCGGTAGATCACGATCTACTTGTTGGACATCCCTGGTATATGTACCAAGTGATAAAAGTATAAAATAAAATATATGTAGAAAACCCCTTTGAGAGGGAAAGAATAAAATAAAATGTGTGTGTGTGTGTATTCTCTTTAAAGAGAAAAGGGGGGGAAGGAGAGAAAAAGGAAAGAAAAAAAGGGAGAGGAAGGGGAAAGTAACAGTTGCAATAACAATAGTATGGAGTAGAAAGTTTTGTTTTAAAAGAGGATGGTGATCGTAATGGGGGAGCAGGGGGAGGAAGGACCCCCCCCCAAAAAAACCACTGACAAACAAAAAGGGGACTCAGATTTTTGTTTTACTCTTTTTTCCCTATTTAATTTTTTTTAAATGAGAAAATTAAAATTAAAAAAGAACAGTCAGGGGTGAAGCGGCAATCCCAGGAAGTGGCTGTGAGGAGAATCAGAGCTTACAGGGTTAATAGCTCTGTCTGTAGTCCTGTCCTCTGGGGGCTATACTGGAATGTTCTTTGTGTGTGAGCCAAGTTACTTCTGGGTTTTTGCTCTGAGGGGGAGGCAGCCATGCTGGCTCACTCCTGGAATGAGTTATTTTGCTCTGCTGTAAATAAAGCTTCTAGTCTGTACACAGCTTCTTCCTAAATCTGTTATTTCTGCACCCACACAGAGCACACACCGCTATTCGCGATGCTCTGCTGGCAGCTGGGAGAAGTCCAGAGGCGTAGCGGAAGCGTGCTGGACATCCAGTTTATTTCACAGTGGCCTATGTTGGCTTAGGGCTCTCTTCTGGGCACCGTCATTTTAATTATTAACGATCAGAAAAAATTGGGGGGAGGGAAAAACCTATTGAGAAGTATTTTAAAAAATAAGGAAAGGGAATTAAAAATAAAAATGCAAACAAAAATAATAGATGGCTGTAGCAGTGGTGGCTCCCCACAAGAAGGAAAAAAGGTCGAGGCCGGCCTAATCTCCCTGAGGCCTAGGATCTCCAAGACGTTATTATTTGCAGACCGTAAGGTCCTCCGTGGGGCATACCAGGAGAGGCGGTCTTGAAACACTCATAAATCTTAGCAGGTTGAGCAGCAAAGCAAAATACCTTCTAAGGTTCAAACAGTGTTCGAAATTAGCCAGGCACCAGGCACATTATGCACCCTGTTATCAATCAAAGAAACAAACATTTCAGTGTAGTATAGTAAAGTAACAAAATATATTTTTTGTTAGCAGAATATGGATACAGATGTTTTCAAAATGAGAGCAAGATCATCAAGTGATTCTGAGGGCAATCCTAGTTGTGATCCAGAATCACCGTTCGAACAGCGTACTGGAGAAAACTTGTTTAATTTGGCACCAGTAGCAGGCCCAAGCAAACCTCCAAAAAAGTTGCTTGAGGGCCAGTCTATGTCATTACCAAGGAGGCTGGGTTAATCATTGTCTGAAGAATATACCTGCCTCCAGATCTAGTCATGGTCAAAAGGATGCAGGTATCAACAAGGGTGCCCCACATCGCCTTTAAGTGGCTCTGTGCAATGCCAGGTCAATGATTTATAAAACCACTGCCATCCATGATTTGATCATAGATGAAGGGATTGACCTGGCATCTATAACAGAGATTTGGTTGCACATGGCAGCTGCAACTGTTCTCACTGCTGCTTGTCCACCAAGTTTCTCTTATGCACAGCATCCCAAGGCATGTGGGTGGGGAGGGGGGGGTTTGCAGTGATTTTTAGGAAGTCATTAGCTTACATCAGGCATCCTATTGGGAAGACCCACTTTTTGGAGTGCATGTTCTGGAAGTACCGGAGTCCTATTGTCATCTTAAAAGAGATTTGTTTTGGTGTAAGGTTTTGTGAACTGGAATTCTTTTAATCAGGCTGCGTACATACCATACATTTGAAACACACCTCCCTCCAAGAATCCTGGTAACTGTGTAAAGGTAAAGGGACCCCTGACCATTAGGTCCAGTCGCAGACGACTCCGGGGTTGCGGCACTCATCTCGCTTTAATGGCCAAGGGAGCCGGCGTACAGCTTCTGGGTCATGTGGCCAGCATGACTAAGCTGCTTCTGGTGAACCAGAGCAGCGCACGGAAATGCCATTTACCTTCCTGCTAGAGCGGTACCTATTTATCTACTTGCACTGTGTGCTTTCGAACTACTAGGTTGGCAGGAGCTGGGACCGAGAAATGGGAGCTCACCCCGTTGCAGGGATTCGAACCACCGACCTTCTGATTGGCAAGCCCTAGGCTCTGTGGTTTAACCCACAGCACCACCCGCGTAACTGTTTACCCTTCACATATCTATTAACTTTAACAAGCTACAGTTCTCAGAATTATTTGGGGGAAGCCATATGACTGAATGTGCTCTAAATTAATGATGTGGATTTGACCACATTCTCAATAGGCATATTATCTTCCCAGGCAAATTGCAGCTTTTTTGGTGGGGGGGGGGGGGGAGGCAGATTTTTTTTGCAACTGTGGCAGGGCAAGGAAGGTTTAAACCTCCCTTTACCCCATGTACTGCTATTTTGATGACTCCATGCCAAATTATTAAGCCCCTCACCCCACATGATGTGGCCAATACTGTATTTAACACTTCTTTGACTTTTGCCACTCCAGACTTCTGAAAGAGCATGAGACACTTCTCTCCCATAGTGTGGATTTCTAAAGCCTTGATGAAACCACAAAGACTCTGCTCTGTATCACCACCCTCTGTGTCTGTTTCATCGAATATTTGTTTGAGATTGGTAGAGCTTTCTTCTACCTGCACAGTCCCAGTGTTAATTGTTTATAATACTTCACACACCCAAGGAAATAGACTCTAAGGCTGGGGCATCTGTAGCCCTCCAGACATAGTTGGGCTCCAACTCACATTAGTCTCCGCCAACATGACCAATAAGGGAAGGAGGATGGTAGTTTTAGTACTTGACATCTGGGAAGCAAGGACTTCCGGGTTCCCGTGACATGGCGGGTGGACCATGAATCGGACGGCTCCATCAGATTCAGCTTTGCGGAGCCTTGGGGAAGAGCACCTTCCCCAGAAAACCCCAAAAGGAGTGTCTCGGGCACCTTCGGCTCACAGACGGCGCCACGACATTGCCGGTCCCTGCCTCCATCCTGAAAGGCACGGGGGGAGCCGAGAGCGCCGGTGAGCTAGGCACCAACGCAGCTCCGCAAAAGCAAAGCCTCTGATCCAGCCACAAGCGGTTACCTTTCCAGCATATTGTGCCAATTGGAAGGTGAGGAGACAATTAATTGAAATTTGGCTAATCTGGCAAGAGAAATGGGAGTGATAAAAGGAAGTCTGCTCCCGTTCTTGGTGCTAAAAGCACAAAATACTTACAAGTGAAGTGTGGATGAAATTCACTTTGGGAAATAAGTTAATTAATGAATAACCAGGATTAAAATATTTCACATAGCTTTTGTCTATACCAATCTCAAGACTTTTTAAAGCAATGGCCTTGACTCGAACTTAATTTGAACTTGAACTTACTTTTTGACAAGATTGAACTTGACCCAAAATGGAGGATAAATCTGAGAAGGATTACAATGTTATTTAATGGAAGAATACTATAATTTTCTTTTCTGGAAGAAAGACAGGACTGACTCTGGAAATTACTTTACCTCTGGGAAAGAGCTTCTGTGTTAATTAAAGTGTCAAAGGTTTATTACAAGGCACTAGCTGGTTAAAATCAAGATTGTAAAAAGAGGACTAGAATACTCATTGCTAATATTGGACTAAACCAGATTCAAAATAAAACTCAATAATATAGATTTATTGTACAGGATATTAAAATTATTTTGATATGAATGGATGTAAAGATTTGAATATATAATTGCTAAAATTTGTATTTGTCAGTAATGGGGGAGAGGGGGTGGGATTAGGTTGGAAGTACTGGCTTCCTCTACTGAGCCTAGCGAAATGTTCTTGACAAAGTACTGATAAAGCTAAAAATAACATTCTTTGTGGTGGGAAAGGACTCTTCGTTTTGAAATCTAATTCTATAGAGGAAGCTGGGGAATGGGGGAACTGACCCCGCCTTACCCTAGATTAGAAATGGCAGAAGAAAAAATCTCAATGTTAAAACGAACCAGCCAGGCCGTAGTGCAAGAGAATACAGTGGTACCTCGGGTTACAGACGCCTCAGGTTACAGATGCTACAGGTTACAGACTCCGCTAACCCAGAAATAGTACCTCGGGTTAAGAACTTTGCTTCAGGATGAGAACAGAAATCACGCAGCAGCAGTTTAGCGGCAGCGGGAGGCCCCATTAGCTAAAGTGGTGCTTCAGGTTAAGAACAGTTTCAGGTTAAGAATGGACCTCCAGAACAAACTAAGTTCTTAACTCGAGGTACCACTGTATAAGATTTGAATTGTATGATTTGCTTTTAGATTTTAAAACAGAACTGTTTTAAAGAAAGGACATTTAAAAAAAAAAAAAAGGAGTGGAAAGGTTTAATGCATATTTTGTGAGCTTTGTGTATAGGTTTCTACATTAGGTGAACTTCAAACTATCACTTGTAATAAGATGAATAAGGTTGCAAAATTGGATGTTAAGAATATAAGAGTTTAAGGATGTGCATAAATAAGTATAAAATAATGGAACCAGGAGGGGGAGTGGAGGGAAGTCAATCTAGATTTATGGTTTAAATTTTTGAATGTGATGAATGCTTTTTTCTTATTGTAAAATTAATAAATTGTATATATATAAAAAAAATTGGGAAGCAAGAGACTCTCCATCTCTGTTCTAGCCTTTAAAAGGTTACGTCACCATACATCTGTTAGATGTCTGAAGATGTTTCTGCTGTCTGGTTTTATATTGGTTATTGCTTGTGGGGCACAAAGCAGCTTAGAAATCTTTCTCAAAAGATTCCTATTTTTGGTCTTTTGGAAAGGAAAGTGAAAGCCAGGAAGGCAAAAAGTGGAGGTGGGCAAGGATTGAAGTTCTGGTAAATTATCCTTCCCCCTCTTTCTTTGAGCTCCCTGTGTTTTAAATGCTTTATCCTCTGGGGAGGGAGAAGTGATCTGGGAACTGTTTGAGCTCTTGGTCTTCTGGAATGTAAAGGTAAAGGGACCTCTGACCATTAGGTCTAGTCATGACCGACTCTGGGGTTGAGGCGCTCATCTCGCTTTATTGGCCGAGGGAGCCGGCGTACAGCTTCCGGGTCATGTGGCCAGCATGACTTAGCCGCTTCTGGCAAACCAGAGCAGCGCACGGAAACGCCGTTTACCTTCCCACTGGAGCGGTACCTATTAATCTACTTGCACTTTGATGTGCTTTGGAACTGCTAGGTTGGCAGGAGCAGGGACCGAGCAACGGGAGCTCACCCCATCGCGGGGTTTCAAACCGCCGACCTTCTGATCGGCAAGCCCTAGGCTCTGTGGTTAAACCACAGTGCCACCCGCGTCCCTCTTCTGGAATATAGGGAGTGTGAAATAAAGGGATTTGGGAAAGTTCACTGCCCACAGTGCTAAATGTTGGAAGGTGAGCCTTGTTCACTTACTGCAAATATTTGCAAAGAACCCCAAGTCTCTCTTTTATAAATGTTTTTATTGTTTTCCTTATACATACTTTTACAATACATTACAATAAATCACTTAAATACTTTTAGCTCTGCCGAGCTTGTGACTTCCCTCCATCTCTTCAGTGAGTATCCCTTATTTTCTTGTGTCGCGTATTCTATTTTTTTTTTAACCCTTATATCTGTCATACATTGTAAGAGCTATTCCAGTCCTGCCAGTGTTTTTAAATTTTTACAATTATCGTTTATATACACCATAAATTTACTCCAACTTTCTTGAAACCTCTGTTCGTCCTGATCCCGAATTCTTCCCGTCAGTTTGGCTAACTCCGCGTAGCTCATCATTTTCGTCTGCCACTCCGCAATAGTAGGAATTTCTTGCAGTTTCCAATTTTGGGCAAGCCTATTTCCTGCCGCTGCTGAGTCTTTGGTCCACTTTCTTAATTTTCTTCCCCATCAAAACCAACAAGAAGGCTTCTGGTTTTTTGGGAAAGGTGTATTTAAATATTTTCTTAATTTCATTATAAATTAGTTCCCAAAAGTTCTTAACTTTGTCACAAGTCCACCACATGTGATAAAAGTCCCCGTCGGCCTCTTTGCATTTCCAACATTTTTTATCCTTTATCCTTTACCGGCGTTAAATGCCACCTATAGATCATTTTCATTAGGTTTTCTTTTAAAGCTGTACAAGCCGTGAATTTCATATTTACATTCCACAACTGATACCATGCATCCATTTCAATATTATGCCCAAAATCTATAGCCCATTTTATCATTGCTTCTTTCACTTCTTCATCTTTTGTAAACCACTCTAATAACAAATCGTACACTTTAAATAATAATTTACATCTGCCTTCTATTAAGTCTATTTGGAATCTTGATTTTTTATTTTCAAACCTAACTTTCCTTTTGTCCTCATTCAAAATATCATTAACCTGATGATATTGCAACCAACCTGTAAGCATACCTTCTATTTGATCATATGGCTTAAGTTTTATCCCTTGTTCCGTTCTTCTAGTGATTTCCTCATAGGTGGCCCTCTTTCCGTCAATATTCATTTTCTTGATGGTCAACACTTCTATTGGTGATATCCACCATGGGGTTTTCCTTTCCAATAAATTTTTATTTCTTTCCCACACCTCATAAATGGACCTTCTTATCACATGATTTAAAAAAACCTTTATGGACCTTTACCTTATCATACCACAGGTACGAGTGCCACCCATACCTGTTGTCATGCCCTTCTAGATACAAAAGACCTGTGTTTTCCAGTGTTATCCATTCTCTTTACCATACAAGACAGGATGCTTCATAATAGGGATTCATGTCTGGCAGATCAAATCCGCCTCTTTCTTTTTTATCTGTCAAAATTTTCATTTTAATCCTCGGCTTCTTTCCCTTCCAGACAAATCTCAACAATATTTTTTGCCGCTCTCTAAATTGTCCTGTCCCCTTAATCACTGGAATTGTTTGAAACAAGAATAGCATTCTAGGTAAAATGTTCATCTTAATCGCTTTTATTTTAAACTCCTTTACTCCCACCTTAATACCTCTAATTTCTGACGTTTCTCTCAAATTCTTATTTAAAACTTCCAAAACCATAATAAACAGCAAAGGTGACAGGGGACACCCCTGTCTGGTCCCCTTGGAAGCTTCAATACCTTTCAAAAACCCTTCGCCTTTTCCCATTATTTTAAAATTTTCTTTCATAAACCTCCATGAAACATTATCGAATGCTTTCTCGGAGTCGATGAATACCATAGCCGCTTGTTTATCATTTTTAATTTCCAAATACTCAGTGATGTCTACTATATTCCTAACATTATCCTTCAATTGTCGCCCTGGTAGAAAGCCAGCTTGGTCCTAACTTCCGGGTTAGCGCCTCTGGCAATGGCGGATTTCCTCTGATCGGGAGGAATCCGCTCCGTGAGAATTAGGGTCTGGACCGCCGCGGCGAGGCGGAGACCCACTAAAAACCACAGGCAGGAGAAGCCTGTGGACGTGGGATTCGGCTGGCACCTTTTGCGCCTCCCATCTTGCGGGGAAACCCGGTTTCGGGGATCCGGAGCGACGTGGGGTGAATGGCGCAGTGCTTCGAATCGACTGCTCTTTTCACGGAGTGAACCCGCATTGCTGTTGCCGGAGAGCGTTGACTTTTTCCTGTGGACAATTGGATTTTAAACAACTGCCCGTGAGTAAAACGGAAAATTGGACTATGAAATTTCTTAATTTGGCACCGAAGCGGGAAGGTCTAAACAGGAAGTCCGCCTTCTGCTTTTGTAAATAGATTGAAGCAAAGACACGGCAAGCTAGAGTCTGGAAAGTCGTTTGTAAAGGATTAAATTTTCACCATTTAAAATTACTGAACCCCCCTTGGAAGCAGGAGAAGAGGGGGGAACCTTTTTTAGACTGTCTAAACCTGCAGAAGAGAGAGTAAAGAAAGATAAATTTCCACCGTCTTGAACCTGGGAGCGGGGTGTCAGGACAGACGTTTTGGGGAAGTTCATTGACTGTGGACAAACGTTTTTGACAGATAGTCAAAAGAAGTGAAACATATTGATTCCATTGTTCCCTTT
>NW_028293271.1:0-14559 GCF_964106645.2 Podarcis pityusensis
TCAGTGCATGTTTATTCAGAAGTGTTGGTGAGGCTGTGGGAAAGTATTTCTAGCACTTATTCATGAGATGGGTGCTATAAACAAACGAGGGGGCTAAAATCAGAATAATTTATACTATATTTGGGGGTCTTGGGTATTGCTGCCTGAACAATTCAAATTAATTAACTACACCAGGTGTCACAAGAGCAACTGAGTATCAGCTGCAGTTTTCTAATACATCTGAAGCACTTTCATTTAGCACATAGTTTTACATAAGAAAAAGGTGAAGGAAACTTTTGTACTAGATATGTAATTATTTAGAAACTTTTATGATGAAGGCCCAAGTTTTAAAAGCATATTATATTATATTAATTATAATTTACACAAGTAAATATTATTTTTTATTCTTTTCAAAGCCCAGTTAAATGTTACTAACCTTTTGTTTCTCTGTTATTTTAAAAATTTTATTCACAAATTCCACAGTAAACTGTTTTTTCAGAACTCCTTACAGATCCCTTCAGTTTATCAATGAAGTGTTATTGATCCAAGAGGTAGAGTGTGTGCAAACCTGTGACACAATCCAGATCACTGAGAAAATTCTCTTCTGCTAGTCCCTTTGAAGTGAGTGCAACTGAAGGGTGTGTGTGTTTATTGGGTTGGTTTTATTTTTACTATTCATTTCATGTTTTTATATTGTGATTTTATGTTGCAACCACCCCGAGACCTGCGGGCATAGGGTGGTATACAAATTTAATAAGTAAATAATGAATGAAGATCCCAAATTGTCTTATACATGCACAATGCAAACTGGTGTACAACACCAAATTTTGCATGCAAAGTTTGAGATCATAGTGAATGCCAAGAGCCCTGCTGGTTCAAACCAAAGGTCCATCTAGTCACATTATGCCCTCTTACATGGTCAATAAAATGTGTATGGGAAGTGTGCAAGAATGACACATGTGCAATAGCAGTCCCCTGCTTGTGCTGCTCAGCAACTGCCATTCAAATACAATGCACCCCTTACTGCACAAGGATCATGAGCAAAGGCACAGCCACACCCTGCCTCTGCTTCAACTGAGGAGTCTTTAACTCATCATGCCACGTCCAAGGTTTGGAAGGAGCAGGAAGGCTTTGTGTAGTACACTGCAGTCATCCTGGCTCCAGCAAGCAATATGTGCTATAAGATCCAGATGTCACTGCATAGACAATGGCAGCATTGCCTTAGTTCTCCAATCTACTGAGGTACAGCCTAGGAAGACCTTCAGTTATAAAACTGAGGCATAATTCCTTGTATAATCTGTCTAACACGGATTTTCTGGGTGTCTCTACACTTTTTTCTGTAGCAGCAAATAAATCATGGCCAAGCAGGGGTACATATACTTTTAGAACTACTGTATTTAATTGTCTGTAATGCTTAACATGGAATACAAATCTTTTTTTCCCCCCAGGTTAGAAAGGCTTACTTGAAAATGTACCTACAGGATGGTTGTCTTCAACTACCAGAGGGGAAAGTCGCCCACTTGCTTCTTCTCCAACACAAATGTAGAAAATTTTTAAGCCATTTGGGACCAGAGGAACAGACCCCTTAAAGCTTCAGTCCCTTGGAAATCATAATGCTCTCTGCAAGTATTATTTATTCATGACCAAGAACTGCTGGCAATGTTTCCTGGTTTTGCCCACTATTACGTCATTTGAAAAACAAATTACCTTCTAAATCTCAAGCTGATGAACAAAAGATTACCTGATATGAAAATATTCCATGAGATGAGGTATTTATAAATAATGTACTTTCAAAACTGCCTTCTTCTAATGGAAGAAACAGTACTCTGAAACAATTTTTTCCCATTGCTGGAATCACCTACAGATAAAATAAAAGTATCTGGTGTTCAATAGAATTAATTGCATTAATTTTATTACAGACTTGTAAATTTTAAAAAGTGGGTCACCACCCACCCCTTGCCCCACTAGACTAAATATAGTGACAGTGGTCCATAGCTGCCATGCTCCCCTGCACCTTCCTATATGTAGTCTGAAGAGCAATAAGAAACAAGGAGGGGCAGCTATCGAGAGACTGCATGCTAAGACAGAGGCTGGCTTCGAATGCAGCACTAAAACATGACTTAGCATTATAATCAGTAACAACCAGGAACCTCAGGCTCATATGCCCCCTCTTCCCTTTTCCTACACGCCACAATGAGAAGCTTTCAATCATGGTTAGCAGCAAACCATAGTAGCTTGCCAATGCATCCAAACTTATATAGCCACCACTATTTAACTTAAACCAGGATTGCAAGTCACTTTACTTACAGAGATACAGTCTGGACCCAACCCAATCATGGTTTAGCATGATATGAATCATGGCTGTCAACTTTCAGATTTGAAAATAAGGGATCAGCAGCCTTGAAAATAAGGGATCAGCAGCCTCACCTGTCCTGGGGACAGTCTATGGGATATCTAACAATCCGGGATAGCAGTGGGAAACGGCGCTGGAATAAGGGAATTTCCCGCAAAAAAATGGGAAGGTTGACAGCTATGATATGAATGAGCTTGGGTTTGCATGCTTCCCCTCAGCCCTCTCCTCTGGCTCCAGAGCACAAGGAGGAAATTGGAAACATAAACTTTAAAGGAGCATATCATTACATCCAAACTGGGAACTCTCATAAGTTTAAACGATTGTTTGTTGAAACAACCACAGTTTGACCTTGGCTCGTTTCAACAAATCATAGTTTAAACAAGCTACATGTGTAAAAAAAAAATAACCCACTGTTAGAAAATAAAATAAAAGCTAGTTCATTAAAAACAAGAAGCTTCTTATAGCAGAGGAGAGTAACAAGGGGGAAAGGGCAGAGTCTTCTGAGGGAGTAAGAGTCGTTTGGAGGGCGGAGAATGATTGAGCTGGAGGAGAGAAGACAACTGACAAGGATGTATTGAGTTTTAAGTGTATTGGAATCCAAATGCAGGTGAAGCCACAAGCAACAGAGGCTGAAAAAGCAACGAGCAACAGTGAAAATTAGATACTTCTGAGGGACACAGAAGGCTTTTTTTTTTTGGCACCGAAAATGTATGGGAAAATGTTCAGCTCAGCCCTAATAGAAATAAATGGGAAGACCAAGCTGATGGCTGGGAAAGTAGGAAAGAAAGACCAGTTAGCTAACGCTTTAGGGCCAAGGAAAGCATGAAACTCTGGCACTCTGCCCTAGCATAGTTTCCAAAAGTACATCAGCACTCACCCTGCTATGAACAGGAGACACATGAAAATGCCTAGTAGCTGTAAACATTGAATTCACTATAACATCTTTATCCTTACTAGGATTGTAAGCACATAGCATTTTAGCTTTAGGCAGTCCCAGCAACCTAAGGGAAAGAAGAAAGGGAAGTATTATTGGCAATGGAAAGAATGCAGTCATGTTTTCCACTCCACATGCAAACATAAAGTGTTCAGAAAAACCCCTACAACTTGGGCCCATTGGAATTTAAACCAAAGATAACTTTGGGATACAGACACAATGTGGTTTGGCATGACATGAACAAATCCAAACCAAAAGCCACCTCCTCCTCATCCAGAGTTCCCTTTTCATGAGAACCAGCAGAACATGGTTATAGCTTGCAGGTAATCCTGGGTCCAACATTGTCACTTGAGGCCCAGGAGGCCTTGATGGCTAGGAGTGCCTATTTCTAATTCCAACTGGTTCACCAGCTACAGCCCCTTTTAGACAGAGATAACTTGGCTATGGTACTCCATGTTCTGGTAACTTCCAGATTGGATTACTGCAACATGCCCTACATAGGGCTGCTCTTGAAGAGAACTCTGAATGCAGTGGTCAGATTGCTGACTAAGGCTGCCTTTAGAACTCTTACGGTTGTTCTAAAACTGCTATGTTTGCTGTCAGTTCATTTCCAGGCTCAATTCAAGGTGTTTAGTGTGTAAAGCCCTATAGGACTTTAGCCCCCAAAATCTGAGAGACTGCCTCCTTCTCTACAGACCTTCTCTGGGTGTTAAGATCAGAAGGTGGGCCCCTCTTGGTGGTTCTGCCCTCCTCAGAAGTACAAGGAAGGGCCCCCCCAAAAAGGGTGTTGTGAAATTCCCCCCACAGAGACATGTCTGCCACCTTCATCTTTCAGCAAATGCTGAAGACACCTTGCCCTTTGACACCTGAGATGGTTGTTTTCAAGACCCACCCTACTCCTGTGGCTGTAACTTGTTTTAACTGTTTTTAATTCAGAATTTTATATTGTAACAACCAGCCCTGGGGCCCGCTGGTGAAGGGGAGGTGGTGTTATTATTATTAGTTGTGTGTTGCAATCCTGCTTGAGTAAGAACTATGTACTCTAAGCTGCCAAGGAACCGGACACAGAAAAGGAGGGTGGAAACATTGTATGCAATGCAAAATGGAAGGGAATTAAAGACTCTTCTGGGGAAAGAATTTCCTGGGATACAGAATAAAAGTATGCAAAATACTCACTGCATTCCAAAATGGAGAATTGAAGGGTGAAAATGAAGGACCCTCCCATTTGACATTTTCGCAGAGAAGCTGAAAAAGAAGAGAACAGTAATTATAAAACCATATCCCTTTTCACAAGATCTCAGATTATATGTAGACTGTACTGGCATCGCTCGATTTGCCTTTAAGAATACAAGGAAAATCAAGACCATAACTGCCACGCCACAATTCAAAATTAACTCTATCAAAATCTGTTACTGATTTACGTAACTTCACTCTAAAATACAGTCATACCTCAGGTTAAATATGCTTCAGGTTGAGCGTTTTCAGGTTATGCTCCGCGGCGACCCGGAAGTAACGGAATGCGTTACTTCCGGGTTTCGCCGCTAGCACATGCACAGACACGCAAAATGACGTCACGCGCATGCACAGAAGCAGCGAATCGCGACCTGCGCACGCACGGGTTGCATTCTACTCAGGATGTGAATGGGGCTCCGGAATGGATCCCGTTCGCATCCAGAGCTACCGCTGTATTAAGAATACACATGCACAATTAATTATTCCTAGAAACCTGCAAGCACAAACCTGGAATACAGGCCTGACAACAGTCCCATTCAGGCATTCAGCTGAAGGTGTGAGAGCATTAGTGTGTACAGGTGCACTGCCCTCAGTCCCAATGTCCCTGCCTGCTTCATCCTGACCTTCCTACAGATGAAGTGGGCTGAGATGGTGCATACATCACTTGCCTCTATTCCATTTATGGCATGTCTTTGGCTGAATGTCTGAAGAGGGCTAATATACTTAGGCAAAAGGCTGTAACAACTAAATCAAATTAATAAGGGACAACATAAGCAACTGGGACAGGGGAAAGGGAGAAATCCAATTATAAGCAATAAAATACCATAAACTTGATATACTCCTCATAACAGCTTAACATTTGTACAATTTGTACAAAATTACATCAGATTCTGAAAGTTGTATTCTCCTCCCATTGCCATTTAGTATTCAAATTTTTATAAGGGATAGATCCAAATATGTATTCTGAACAGAAAGCAGCACAACCCCCACCTTCCGCAGAGAATACACAAAAATAAATAAATGATGTGGAAGAGATCCCACATCAACAGTCCTCAAACACAACTCCCCTGGTTCATAAATAGCCTCATGACAACTGTGGATAACCATCGTGGGCATTGTTCAAAATCAAGAGGACACTTATAGACACTCTCGGGTTAACAAGAAATGAACTCTGATAAAGGTCAGGTCCGCACATAACAATAAGATTGGCTCACTTAACCCACAGTGTGAAAAAGCATCATGCTAGTACACAACGTATTTGCTTCCACTTTGCTCCTCCCTTGGTGCAATGGTAGGGAGAAACCCAGAGAATTAAAGCTCACAAAGCAAAACACGTCAGCAACGAACCAGGATTTTACTCCTGGAAAAATAGTTATAAATATATTTGTACTATCTGAGGAGAAACCAGAGCATAAAGTTTATCAATTGGCACGTTAAGACTTACCGTATTTTTCGCTCTATAGGATGCACTTTTTCCCCTTCAAAAATGAAGGGGAAATGTGTGTGCGTCCTATGGAGCAAAGATGCCATAGCCCCGCGACCCTCTCCCGGCTGGAGAGGTGACGCGCGGCTATGGCAGGAACCTCTACAGCCCCGTGTCACCTCTCCAGCCGGGAGAGTGAGCGCGCGGGGCTAAAGCAGCCCCCCGCGACCCTCTCCCAGCTGGAGAGGTGACGCGCGGCTATTGAGGCTCCTGCCATAGCCGCGCGTCACCTCTCCAGCCGGGAGAGCGCGCGCGGGGCTAAAGCAGCCCCCCGCGACCCTCTCCCGGCTGGAGAGGTGACGCGCGGCTATGGCAGGAGCCTCTCCGCTGCGCCTTTCCGCTGCTCCCTGACCTGCTCTTTGGGGCTGGTGGTGGGCTTCCCCCCGCCAGCCCCAAAGAGCAGGTCGAAAGGAACCTGAAGCCTGGAGAGCGAGAGGGGTCAGTGCACACCGACCCCCCTCGCTCTCCAGGCTTCCAAGGTAGCCGCCTGAACGCACCTTAAATGGCACCTTGTTTTAGAGCGGGAAAACAAGAGGGGGAAAGTTCTCCCCCTCTCTGTGCAGCGCCTCCTGCTGCTTCACTGAAGGGGCGCTGGGCAGAGAGGGGGGAAAAATTTTTTTCTTGTTCTCCCCCCTCTAAAACAAAGTGCGTCCTATTGTCCGGTGCGTCCTATGGTGCGAAAAATACGGTAATTTAAAAGCCTTATAATTAAAATCAGCAGTGGAGCTTCAGAGCCTCACATAATTCAATATGCTCTCTTGACTTTCTACCCGGCCAACTTGGCACACCTTTCCAGACCACCTGCAAGTTTGTGTTCCTCCCTCTTTTGTTGCTCAAAGCTTTTATTCCTAATATGAATTATTGTAAAAGAGCCGAAATCTGTGATCCTATGGACACTTCCCTGGGGTAAGCCCTACTGTATATGGTACTTACTTCAGAGTAAATATGCATAGGGTTGCACTAGTTTCTAAAATAAGATTCTCACAAATATATACATGAAGCAATTACATATGCTCCCCCAAACTATTTTATGGTCTAACAGGTTCTTTGCTTTCTAAAATGTTGATAAATAAAATCTTTTTTAAAAAAAAACCAAGCAGCAATACACATATTTGTTTGCTTATTTTTATCTGCAGTGGGGAAATCTTTCTTGCCAAGTTCTCAGAGGTTTTACATTTCAGGTTTTTAAAAAAACGCACTTTAAAAAAGGACAGAGTTTACCCAAAAACTTACACAGGAGCTTGAACCTAGTTTTAATCATCATAGGCACAATGCCAAAGAAAAGCACATGTTATTGCATGCCTAGGTTTGTGATTTTCCCAGTTCACTCCCATGAACACAAGGCCTATTCCATGCACACAAGCCTGCAGCTACATTGATTTCAATAGATGCCAAACAGCAACACTGCATGGAAACATGACTTCATAGTTAGTTAGTGTGTTTGTTTATGCATTTCTTCTCCACTTCTTATCCAAGTAGCTCAAGGTGATGCACATGGTTCTCCCTCTCCCTAGCTTTTCCTCACAACAGCCCTGTGAGGTGGGTTAGACTGATTGACACTGGCTGGCCCAAGGTCATCTAGTGAGCTTCATGGCAGAGTGGAGAGTCTCTCAAGTCTTAGGCCATCACTTTAACCACTACACGACCCTGACTTTGTTTTATTTATTTATGGATTGGTTCCATTTACAGACCACTTACTATCTGAATATCTTGAAATGGTTTACACTAGATTAAAATACATAAATATACATCTAAACACAGTAAGTACCATCAAAACCACATAAGTACCATCAAAACATGAAGACATAAACAATATCAATATACCTAAAAACAATATTGATAAAAGTCTAAGAGCACTACAAGGCAGTATAATGTGAAACTACCATCAAAACAACACACATCATTCATTCACTCATTCATATAACCAACTCAACCCATCTCATTAATGCTCCATTCCACACAACTAGTATAATCATTCAAGACCTCAAACATCTCCATCAACCAACCACATGGATCTACACCACTCTCTAAACCAGAGAGCCAGATTTGATGAAGTGAAGGGCTGTGAGGGCCGACCAAAGGTCCAACCAAAGTTGTTGACCTTTTTTTTAGGATTGAAGTTGTTGGCCTTTTTGTTGTTGCGTTTTTTGGGGGGGATTTTACCCCAGGAAATAAACTGCCACAGGGGCCGGATTAAACCAACCGGCAGGCCGGATTAGGCCCCTGAAATGGACTTTGGACATGCCTGCTCTAAACCATATGACAACCCACAGTCAAGGATTGCTGCCAAGCATATACGTTACTCTCCCAAACTCTAAAGTAGCACTGGCCTCATGTCCCACATCCCCGGTACCATCAAATACTCTCCTTCCCTTCTCTCACTTGAGAGGGGCTGAATTATATACCAGAGCAGGCTTTCACCCTGGAAAATATGAAACTACTTCCATCCATCCACTCTCAACTACATAACCATAACATGCATTGCACTGCACAACCTCAACTCTTGATAAGTACCAAATCAGCACTGGAAAAAGTCACAAACACCAGTGACACCTTGCTGGCCAGCATCTCATGCTCTGGCTAATACTCCCCCATCCCACCCCAATAAAGGTGCTCATCAGAGAAAAGTGGAACTGTGTTAACATCAAAATTGAGCTCAACAAAACCTCTGTCATCTTGTCAAGCCATTGTTTGTTAAAAAACAAAACACTGAAAATGTGGTTTTAGGAACCATTTGTCCAGATCAAGAAAAATGGACAGAGAACTAGTTCTTCCTGTGCTTATATTTCATGACATTTAAAGTGACAAGTACAGCTGTTTCCCATGTACCTCCTCTGGTAGCAGACCATTATATTCAGATATGGCCACAAACAAGAACCATTTAGTTTACTACAAAACATGAAAGAGAACATGTTGCCTCTGAAGAAAAAAACCCCATAAGCAGACAGAAAGGCACTTTAGCTCCAATCTTCAAAGTAACCTCCACTGTTTTTCCAGGTGTCATATAGTTCATTAGGGATAAGGCTTACTTATTCCGCTTCATGAGTGAACAGGAGAGCAAATACAGGAGATCTGCATGCATAAGATCTGGCAATTTCAACTGTACTTAGGGAGGGGAGCATCTTGAGTATTGAATAATGGGCAGGTTTTGTGAGTCTAAGGGCACATGCTCATTTACTTTTATCTGCATATAGCACCTAATATACTTGACATACATTTATGAACATTAGGTAATAATGAAATCTAAACAACATAGTGTTTAGCATAGCCTCTCGTAGTGCCAACATGTAGTAAGAGATATGGATCTAACGAGCTTACCCGCATTCTGCAACCTCCAGAGCAATTTGTGTGGTAGATGTCATGTTTTAACAGAGACTTACATGTGTAGACCCAAGTTCCTGTGGTCTCAATCCATGCAATTTATACTGCCTTGCCCTGATGTTAGCTTTTATAACCAAATATGTGTTAGCCTCCAATTTGTGCATGCAGACCTCTGTTCCAATATGTACATGTCAGTTGGAAGACTAGTCTTGCATAACTCTGATTAGCCATTGTGCATAGGCACAATGTAGTCTAATATCAAACAGGGTGCTTCTGGGGAGCGGGGATGCCAAAGCTTTTGTTAATGCTGTGTATTAAGTGCTTGTTGGTGTTGTTGTTTAGTCGTGTCCGACTCTTCGTGACCCCATGGACCAGAGCACGCCACGCACTCCTGTCTTCCACTGCCTCCCGCAGTTTGGTCAAACTCATGCTGATAGCTTCGAGAACACTATCCAACCATCTCGTCCTCTGTTGTCCCTTTCTGCTTGTGCCCTCAATCTTTCCCAACATCAGGGTCTTTCCAGGGAGCCTTCTCGTCTCGTGAGGTGGCCAAAGTATTGGAGCCTCAGCTTCAGGATCTGTCCTTCCAGTGAGCGCTCAGGGCTGATTTCCTTAAGAATGAATAGGTTTGATCTTCTTGCAGTCCATGGGACTCTCAAGAGTCTCCTCCAGCACCAGCATTAAGTGCTAGCCCTGTGCTAGAACTTTCTCATCATCTGGAAGTTGGAAATAAGCCGCATGAGGGCCAGAGTCAAGTGAGGGGGACCATCTAAATGGGTGGGGGCACTAGAAGGATGTCAGAGGGGGGTGGGTTGTTTTTCTGAGATGCAGCAGGAGGGAAAGAGCTCCCCTGTAATGCAACTGAGCAAAATGGCCAGCGTCTATAGAAGGAAGTACCATTCCTGTTCTGGACACACTTGCCTGCTGAGTTGCCACTCCCACAACAGAACAGCAGCTGCCCAAGTTTCCTCCACCCTCCTGGCTCTAGGTATGCTTTATTGCCATGCCCATCCCTCCTTCTCAGACTCTCTCCCCTTGGCAGCATAAGGTGACAAGCGGGCAGACAAAAGGAACTTGCAGACGCACTGCTCTGGCAGCAGGCAGCTGAGAGTGCTGCAGGGCTGAGGGGGAAGGGATCAAGCAGCTCTTTTGCCTTCTCTCACAAGATCTGGCCACACTTTCTCACTATCTGCAACACTGCTGCTGCTGCTCTGCGGAAGATGCTTATGAATAAAACCATACTATGCACTTACGCCCGTCAGCAGTGGTGCATATAGAAATGTGTTTTAAAAAACAAGATGGACAGGGCATGTGAGATAACTGACAAGAGTCCCCAAACCTACAGACACTTTATCAGTTTTACTCATCGAAGAGTAGAGAGAGATGGTGATGAAGACGCTGGCACGGAATTGCATTTTAAATGTAATAGACAAACACAAAAAAACCAAGGATGGAATAAGCAGAACATGAATGAATGGGTCAGGATAGGAAATGAACTGTTTCAGAAGAATGTCACCTGGATTGTTCGCAAAAAAACCCCGAGTGACCTAATAATGAATAAAGGGCTAATGTGGAAGCACTCCTTGTTTGTACTTTTAAGCACTATAGGCATAGTGAAAAAGAGCCAAAAAGTAATGTCAATAGGTGCCCATGAAAATATTTCCCTAGTTACTATCATACTAGTAGTGAAATGAATACAAAGCCATAGGAAAGTAACAGAAGAGTTAAAAATACATTGCATTAGCATAATTGCATGTTGTTGCGTTTAGATTAATTAGGGTTTGTATTGACCTTAAGGCTCATTGTGCTTAAATATTTTCAAGCCAGAACTCTAATATTTCACCTTCTTGTATATGTGTTTATTACAGCAGTGTAGTGTGAGCTTAGAATCTCATCTCCCAACAGAAACTGGGATACAGAAAGAAGTGCAATGTAGTGGCAAGGTAATAGGAAGTTAACACACTTGATAAAAAGGCTATTACATCCAACCAGAAGTAGTTACCTCATTTCTCAACAGAAATTGGGAGGCTGAAAGGAAATGCAAGGTAGTTTCAAAGTAATAGGAAGTTAACACACTTGTTTAAAATGTCATTACATCCAGCTACCTGTTTTTGTGTGAATGTATCTACTGATGCTATCCCTATTTCAGTCTTTTCAGAACCAGTTTAAACTAGGCCATGAAACATTACATAGCCTAAGATATCTGGAATTGCAAAGTCAGCTAGATCAGTTTAATTATTAATACAGTATCCACATTCTGATAATAACATATCACTATAAACTCTCCTGTTGGTTGTCAATTAAAACCATATTTTGGGTCTTTCCATTTTCTTCATAAGTGAAATAATACAGATTCAGGAAATAGTAGGATACAGCTACGACCTGATAGACCCTGAAGGATATGCAATACTTTCCAGTGCATGTGATATATACTAGCATGAAGAAGTAAATTGCTTCCCTTCCCCCGATTCCATCCTAAAAAAGGGGAAACAGCCAAATGGGAAGCTAAACAAAGCCTGAAAAATGTAAAGCCAAGTCTTGTGAACTTGCAAATTCTCATATGGTTTATACATTTCATTTGACATATCTCAGCTCCATCAGAAAACAGCATGCGATTTTGCATGTCATGCAAGACTAAAAATTCAATCACAACTGATTTGTACAGAATAAAAAGAACAACATAAAATGTTATGTTCTGGAGCAGCGTAATGATCTCAAGAGTCTTCAGCGTGAATCTTTTTTAAAAACAGGAAATAAGAGTGATACATGTGGTTGAGAGTATGATATTTGTGTGGGGAAGGGGAATAAATGTTATAGATATCAAGTCAGCCATGAACAGAACACTGGGTGGCCTTAGACTCTCATTCTCAGGATCCCATCCGGAATGCAGCCTGGCCCTATTAGAAACCAGACGGAGCCATTCATATTGGCTTTGAGACCTGGAAGACCTGCTCCCTTGCCTTGCATTTTTCCATCAGGCCTGACAGGGTGGGGCCCTGACTCCCAACTACAAAAGCTGAAGCTGCTGAAGAAGCCAGAGATCATCTTGGCTGCCTCTTAGTACAGATCCAGGTCACTGAGTCTGAGCTTCCGCAGCTGCCACCTGCCGTGAACCACCCTAGGCAGGATTGGTAGCAGCAGCAGCAGCAGCAGCAGCAATGTCCTATGCTTAAGATAATATTGTATTGTCTTGCTAATTATGCTGTTTTAAATGTGCATTTTACATTTGAATTCCTTTAGTAATGTTTTCTCTTGAAATGTTTAAGATTTAAAAGATGTGTTAACAGTACATGCGCAATCTGTAGTTGATCTCCTTTGCAATGTTTTATTTTAGAATCTTTTAAGATAATATTTTAGTTTCCTGTTCATTCTGTTGCTTTGAATGTATGCATTATATTTCGCCTTCTTCAGTAATGTTTTATTCTGGATTGCTTTATTTGAGGTTTTAATGCAGGTTTGTAAATCACTTTGAGGTGTTTTATTTCCTTAAAAATATAAAGCAGTATAGAAACAAAATGAATCATCGTCATCAACTTAATCACAGCAGAAAGAGTACATCACTATGGATTGGCTGGGTGGCTCCCACACCACTCAAGCCTTTGCCACCAGCTACCTGGTGGGTGCTCCATGACCAGGCCAGAACTCTACTGACTGGGCCATGAAACACCTCAGGTGGCTTAATTACTCTTCAGATTGAAGTGGACCTCCTGCCACACTTAAAGAGTACAGTCTTGACTAAGGTCAGACAACAGAGGAAAGAAGCCTTATACAGGTCTCCCAGAAGACTCAGCTGACCAAGCCTCATGATACTGTGTCACTGGGCTGGATGAAGTCTCACGAAACTTGTCAGTGGCTGTAGCAAATGGTGGTGACATGGCCTGCCTCAAAATCAGCAAAACTGCTTGGGCAACCCTGTCTGGTAGGTACCTTACAGAGTTGTTTTAAGGACTATCAAGACAGCATGTGTGAAGAGCTATACAAATACAAAGCACCTGTTTTTCTTATTAGTAACCAAACTGCCATACTACAAAAGTGACTATTTATCTTATTGGGCATATCTTAGCTGTTCATTAAGTCAGGTGACCGTGGAACAGATTAAGTGTATTTACACAGCGATTTAGCAGAGCAAATGGCATGCAACACTACCTCCAAGAGAGTTGCTTGTCAAATCATTATTCACCTGATTCAGTGGCATTTTGCAACTCTGTGTATGCGTGCCATATATTAATCACTATCAGGGGTGGGGGTGGGGGGCTTGAGTGTGCACACAGAGCTTCACAATTAATTTCAATGGAGAGACAGTTCTGGGCATATTCTTTGTAAGTTGTTACCCTGAAGCAAAACTCTTCTACAGGAGCTCCCATAGTAACACAAACATCCTAATACAAACACTGTTACAGGTGTTAATTAACCCAAGCAATGCTGAGGTGTTTGAGGTAGCATTTCATGCTGCTGTGCAGTAGTCACTGTGCTAATTTTGCATCTATTTCAGCTTTAACATAATTATCACATTTCTTTTTTTACATTTCATTTCCATGTGTATTATACCCTACCAACAGAAAATGGCATTTCAGCCATATAAAGTAGGCTCTGGTCCACATGCCACAATAAATTTGTTATTTTGGAAGGTGCCACACTGCTCTTGCTTTTTTAACACTGTTTTGAGCTGCAGCCTTTGTTTTTGCCACTACAAACTCATATTTTACCTGCAACTTAATAAATCTATATTGCCACTTTGCATATCCTACCAAATGAAATTCTAATGGTTTCCATAGTATAGTTGGTTTTTTTCCCTTAAGCATAGGGTAGAAAAGGCCAACCATTTTTATGCTATGAAATGGAGATGAAAGACAGAATTGTTTTTGTGCTCCTACTGACGTTGTTTGCAATGCATGTTTCTTTATCAGTACTCTGCTTAGTGGTAAGATAAAGACAACATGAGTAGCACAACTTACTGCAAAAAGCAAGTCAAAAACATTCCTCTAGCATTCTTATAATCTACTCAAAGAACAGGTGAAATTGTTTGGTATTCAAAATCCTACCGCTAAAGTTATAAAAATGTACTAAACTAAAAAGAACACCTATTGGCTAAACAAGTGACAGAACTGCTGTTAGGACAGATGCCAGTGTCGATGTAGAAATCAGCACACTCTTACTCAACTTCTGGGACCTGTGCACTATTACTTTATGTGCCCACATTTCAACATCTTGGGCAATCACCCCACACAGCAAATTCATCCAAGACAGTAAACAATA